>NC_047516.1:100445-262332 GCF_902827115.2 Pseudochaenichthys georgianus
CAAATGTGATTGAAATGGACAGATTCCTGTACATTTCAATCACTTTTAATGGGAGTCGGTGTGGATGGCCTGTTGAATCCGATTTTGAGCACTCTTTTCCCCGCATAAACTAGTTTAAATCACCGTTAAACACTTATTCTGTTGATGTCTATATAACCGACTTCCCGCTATGCATTAAGTCGGTTATATGGACCCTGTACACTAGGCATACCGCGGCCGGTAGTAAATGTCCAACCATTGTACCCTCTGGTCCCTAGGGTATGTAAGGGAAACTTCTGCAGCAATGAAGAGTCAGGACTCAGAGAGACACAAGGAGAGTTGGAGCTTTGATGTCAAACACTGGTGTTTTATTACAAGTATCGGCCGGAGCAATTCACATCACAAGTCACAGCAGCCAGAGGTTCTGACTGCCCGGAAAGTTGCCACATCAATTCTGACCAGCCTCTCTCTCGATAGAACTTTTAACTAGTTTACAGAGAATTCATAAACAGCTGGGAACACTGGAGATATCCCCAACATCTGGACATACTGAATCACTTGCCTGACTCTTTGGCTCTGTGGCCGAGAGTTGGCCGGTCATAAAACTGAGAATGAGCAGCAGCACATTCTTTAAAGGAGATAACGAGTCAGGGTTGGTTATAAACGTCAACAGGCGAAAAGGTTAAATATCTTAGGAGTAAGACAGAATTATTCCCTCACAACTAGTATAATGTGTTATTCAACTAGTAAAGCAGAATGTCAAACTAGTGTGACCATATATCTAACAAGTGCAATCAAAGAGCCAGTTAGTGTATCTCAAGTTGTGATCTGGTTTGTTGGATTGACTCCTGCCTAAACTTGAAAATGGCTTGATTCTTTCCAAAAGGACACATGGGACAACTCAGACTTGAATCTTTCCTCTTTATTTGAGTGATGGCAGATTCCTTTTTGCTTCGTTCAGCCTCTTCTTAGCCTCTTGATGCATCATTTAGTCATTTAGGTTGAAAACCTTTAACACAAAACATACTTTCATTCATTTTAGGCAAACACACATTTCAATAAAAAACATGCCATTCTTTAACAAGCACTTTCATTTCTGCTCCATAATCAAGTTATAATTAAACCTAACATCTAATCAAAAGTAACTGCATCTCAACAAAGTACATTATATTCCTGCATCTTATATTTTAGCTTCTTACTTCATAATACTAGAAATAATAATACATGTAACCTAACATGGTTAAAACAGACTAATACAGCTACAAATATTCACCAGCAGCGTCTTTGGTCGAATCCCTGAGTCTCCTCTCCTCTCCTCTCCTCTCATCTCCTCTCCTCTCCTCTCGATGTAAACATCATTCAACTGCTTTAAGCAACGAATTAACTGTTCAAAACAAACATTGGCATGTGCAAATGTTCAACCTGTAATACTGCCTACTTTTTCAGTAACAGGTAATTTTTTAGATTGAGTAGGCAGGGTTTCAGTGGTTTACCATCATCAAGGCCCATCAGCACTTTCTGTATGAAAGTGAAAGTGTTGATGAGTTTCTTGGGGTAGTCCAAATGTAACACGTATATCAAGCCAAACAACAATGCAAAGGAATTCGCCATCCTGGGGATATTGCTGATGACGAAATCACCTTCCACCAGAATAGCAGTACTTGCCGGACTGATTGGACGGACTGAGCATCATTGCGATACACAGCCACTGAACTGTTTTATGAACCCCACAGCTTCCGGTCTTCCAAGACCCGAACGGACAAAAAGACGTGCTGCAGGCACGAAACATACTACCAATAGAAATACATTGCTTTGTGTTGGTGAACACGAATCAATCGACTAAATGTTGTGACTATAACACAAAATGCTGTGAGACTGGGTTGGTATACAGGGGCGCCGTTTACCGACAGGCAAGTGCTTGGACCAGAAGGGGGCCCCCAAATAAGGTAGATTAATCCAATCCAATCCAACTTTATTTATATAGCACTTTAAAACCTCCAGACCAAAGTGCTGTACAGAGAGATACATACAATATAAAATCACACAGCTCAGCTCACAAAACATACGATAAATAAATGCATTTAAGATAAAAGATACAAACACAAAACAAACCAGAATAAACGTAACAATTTCAAAATAAAAATAAAAAAACATAACAAAAGATGACGAAGGTCCACAGCAACGACAACATGAAACACCCTTTAATTTACTGCAACGACATGTCAGGAAAACCCTCCTCAAGGGGGCCCCCTTGCATAGCGCGCCGAAACTGCTTCTTAATTTCAGTTTCGTTGATCCGCTCCGGGAGTGGGGGGGGGGGGGGGGGGGGGGGGGGGACTTTACTGGCATTGATCCGGACCATTGACCTTGTATACAATTCACAAGTGGACCTTTAACAAAAAAGTTTGAGTACCCCTGATGTACAGTATGCCAAAACATATGTATCTTCAGTCTGGGCCAAAATTGTGGACTTAATGGCAATGCCTTACCTAGAACTAGAACTACATTAAAAAAAGTGATTCCACAAATAAGAAAAACATCTAGGGTTTGCCCTGCTTACTCTGGAGAACATAAATGGTATGTTTTATAATAGTACATTGTGTGAACTCAGACCGAGTTCCAATTATAATTAAAGCTGCAAGCAGCGTTGAGCGGGTCTTCGACGTTCCGCAGGCTGTTGTCCGCACGTCGACGTGTGTGTCTAGGTGTCTCGAGGACATTTGAACACTTTTTTACCATTTACACAGCAGTTATAGCAATATCGTGCTTAACATCAAGGAATGCGTTGCCATGGCAATGGCATACGTTGAGATTTCAGATTTCATGTAGAGCTGTTGAGGGCTGGACCTTTAATGATAGTCTGAAGTTTGGTGCCGTTTGGAACCTTTTCCATTGAATTAGGACAACACCGTGTTTCACGGCGAGGGACGCGTTGCCATGGCAACGGCATATGAGGACATCCCCTAATTGGCGTAGAGCTGTTGAGGGCCGGAACATTAGCCATCATATGAAATGTTGTGCTGTTTGGATGATTTTCCATTGAATTTGGACAACACCGTGTTTCATGGCGAGGGACGGGTTGCCATAGAAACGGCATATGAGGACATCCCATAATTGACATAGAGCTGTTGAGGGCTGAACCTTTAATGATAGTCTGAAGTTTGGTGCCGTTTGGAACCTTTTCCATTGAATTAGGACAACACCGTGTTTTATGGCGAGGGAAGCGTTGCCATGGAAACGACAAATGGTGAGATTTCAGATTTCACGTAGAGCTGTTGAGGGGCGGACCATCAGCCATCATATGAAGTGTGATGCTGTTTGGACGATTTTCCATTGACTTACAACAACATCGTATTTTTTGGCAGGGGATGCGTTTCCATGGAAATGGCATACGTTGAGATTTCAGATTTCACGTAGAGCTGTTGAGGGCCGGACCATTAATGATAGTCTGAAGTCTGGTGCTGTTTGGACGATTTTCCATTGACTTACAACAACATCGTATATTTTGGCGGGGGATGCGTTGCCATAGCAACGGCATACGTTGAGATTTCAGATTTCACGTAGAGCTGTTGAGGGCCGGACCATTAATGATAGTCTGAAGTCTGGTGCTGTTTGGACGATTTTCCATTGACTTACAACAACATCGTATTTTTTGGCGGAGGATGCGTTGCCATAGCAACGGCATACGTTGAGATTTCAGATTTCACGTAGAGCTGTTGAGGGCCGGACCATTAATGATAGTCTGAAGTCTGGTGGCGTTTAGACCACTTTCATAGGAGGAACAGCGACACCGTGTTTCATGGCGAGGGACGCGTTGCCATGGAAACGGCATATGATGACATCCCCTAATTGACAGAGAGCTGTTGAGGGCCGGACCATTAGTCATCTTCTGAAGTCTGGTGCAGTTTGGACCATTTTCCATTGAATTACGACAACACCGTGTTTTATGGCGAGGGAAGCGTTGCCATGGAAACGGCAAATGGTGAGATTTCAGATTTCACGTAGAGCTGCTGAGGGCCGGACCATTAGTCATCATCTGAAGTCTGGTGCCGTTTGGAACCTTTTCCATTGAATTAGGACAACACCGTGTTTTATGGCGAGGGAAGCGTTGGACGATTTTCCATTGACTTACACCAACATCGGATTTTTTGGCGAGGGATGCGTTTCCATGGAAACGGCATACGTTGAGATTTCAGATTTCACTTGGAGCTGTTGAGGCATGGACCAGTGATATAAAAGTGAAGATTGGGGGACGATGGGACCGTGTCCATTGGATTTACAGCGACACCGTTGTGTAATGGCGAAGGATCCGTCGCCATGGTAACGCCAAATTAAGTGACATCAGATTTGACCTAGAGCTGTTCAGGGCTGTGGTGTGAACCATCATGTGAAGTTTGGTGGCGTTCTGAGAATGTCAGTTTGAGTTATGACATCATCGTGTTCCATGGCGAGGGACCGCCAAAAATCGTGGGAACGCGAACTTTGGCGGAAAATAACGGCTACGCCGTGCGAAAGAAAACAATTCCTGTGATAACTTAAGCTTGCCCATGTCTCGCGAAGCTACCCGACGAATTTCGAGGCATACGATAAAAGTCCCTAGGAGGAGATAGATTTGTACGGAGGCCGAAATAGGGCAAAAAACACAAAATTCAAAATGGCCGACTTCCTGGCATATGGGTACGTTATTTTATACCCCTCCAAGAGGCTTTTTGGTTCGTCTCCGCACCCTAGATATGTGTGGCGAGTTTCGTTCGTTTACGTGAAAGTTAAAGTAGGGGGAGTTAACGTCAAAAACGGAAGTGGGCGTGGCCTACGCAATTTTTGACGCAAAGTTCCGGGACCAATTACACATTGCAATTTTGACACGGTTTGACGCGTGTGCAAAATTTGGTGAGTTTTCACATATGTTGCGGGGCTCAAAAGAGCGTTTTAAGAGTTCAAATAATAATCAGAAGAATAATAAATAATCGGTCCAGTTTCAATCATGTTCGATTTAACATTGAGGCGGATGGGACCCCCTCACTGTACGTAGGCCGTCTGTCTACAACATGGCATGACTTTTGCCCCTTTTTGACCCTGTTTTTAGTGTGTTTTGCATGGTTATCGCTCGCTTCGCGAGCGACTAAGATGATAGTTACGATATCAATTATGCGATTTGCAGTCACGTGACTTCGCTCACGCGGCTCACGTGCAGTCCATAGTGCTTCACATAGACATTTCACAGAAAATCACACAGAACAATGGTCCGTCCTTACTCAACATGTCACAATATTTGTCAGGCGTTTGAATTGGCAGGGGACTGTTTTTGTGTTACTGTGACTAGTGTTGCATGCGCCCACTTCCCAGCCCTGCCACCCCCCTGGTCTCTTTGTAAAAGGTGCAGTATGATTCAGACATGAAGACAGACAATCATCTCTCCTTTTTACAGGTGAGTGTCATTGTTTAAAATGTTCTAGTAATGCCGGTTTTTGTTGTTAAACGAATATTCAAGACCTTGTTTGAAATGCTTACATCTATAAATGAGCTAATCTGTAGTCACTGTGCTGCTCTTCATAGAATCAGATGGAAAGATGAATAATCCTGTTAATGTGTGATATTTAATATGTGGCTTTTCCAACGTTATGATAACTTTATTTTTTAAATTAGACGTTTTTTGTAACTTCTTTCTTTGAATATCTTATAATAGATCCTAATCTGTATAACAACATCATTCTAATATTATATATTCACAAATAAAACTGAGATGTAGTCATCAAGAATGCATTTTAATCATAACCAAACTATTAAATGGCTGTTAACTCTGTCCAACATTTATCAGGGTATTTATAATATCACCTAGCATATGGGCAACATCATCACACTGAATGTATTGTTTTATATAAGCTTGATTGCAAAATGTAAATGTACAAAAAGAGACGTACTAATCAATGTCTACTCTCGTTGTTTGGATGATAGCAGAGGCATTACACAAAAAGAACACAGACTTATAAAACTATGATTCTTGCAGACGTGATGTTTCTCGATTAGGTCAAATGATAAGAAGGACAAAGGGAAAAATGGCCTGTGGGGGCTGGGGGCTGTGAAGATGACTGCCGAAGTGTCCTTCGCCTCACTGAGGGGGGATTTGCAGAGTATTTGGCACTTTTTACCCACCAACAGCCTTTATGACAAGAAGATATAGAGTAAAGTTGTACTAAAAGTAAGATTTACAAACCTGAACCTAGACATGGGTATCATTTCATGTTTAATTGTTTACTAAATTGTATACATAGTACACGCCAAACTAAAATCAAACTGTTCATGCAGCATCATTTTTCTAACACAGTCCCTGTGGTGTTCATTAAAATCTATTACAAGTTAGCTCGGACATCTGCTCCCTGCTCACTTTGCTTGCACTGAGAATTACACGCAATTCTGCTCATTACAGTCATATGCCTTCTGCTGTGTGATAATCTGTAATGAGCAATGCATGAATCCAGACGAGTACAACTTAATTGCCAGAAGAGTGAAACTTATTTGCTGGGAGCTGAAATTAAACTTTTATAAATATAACACATGCAGTCCTCTTTGAGAAAGTGTGACTGTGGTTCCAATTCAACAGACCTGATAGCTAATGTGGATAATTCCATGCACGTTAAGCTAATTAATAACTTCCCTCTGTCAGAGCGTTTCTTGGTTATGTAGACGCAGGCAAAAAGGGGAATACATATCGTTCTCCTCATTATATCAACATCTGGGAAGAAAATAACATCTGTCTTTTTTTTTCTTTTTATTGATTCAGGCATAATGAGTTTACATTTATACAGTCAATATTTTTCCCTTTCCCTTCCCCCCCCCCTCCCGATCCTAGCTAGGAAAGTAAAACGTAAAAGATAATGTAAAACAAATTAATAGATAAGGAAATAAAGAATAATAACAATAATACATGTACACATATACACATACACACGTGTATATAAAGACAGAAATAAAAAACATACATTCATAGTCCCCCCTTTCTTCTTAATTTAACGTCTTAAGTTCAGCTATGTAGGCTAACACAGAGCCCCAGACAGATTCAAATAGTTTTGAGGATCCCCTCAGGTTATATGTGACCCGCTCTATCGAAATCAGTCGGAAGTCGCAACGGCTCATTTAAAAATAAATGTGGATTTGCGTAAACATTTTTTTTCGGGGTTCGGGTGTTTTGTTTGATTTTAAAGAAACAAAGTCTTGGCTTTCAGAATATGAAACTTTTATTTCCAAAATCACACGATAAATACATTTTTGAAGCTTGTAAAGGGAAGATGACAGCTCTCCCTCGCACTCGGCTGTTCCACAGCGCAGCCCCCCTCCCTCCGCTGACATTATGAATGTAAGCGTATAGTAATCATAGATAACACGGCAGCGTCCGTTACAGTTTGTTTTCATCTGATTTCAAATAAACAAAGTCTTGGCTTTCAGAATATTAAACTTATTTCGGCAAATTCAGATGATAAATACAACGTTGAATCTTCGGCATAATTACAAGCGGAGAACGGATTAACTTGACGTCACAGCAGGCAGAGAAACAGCCGGTGTTTCTCCTGAGGGTTTTCCCCGGGGAACAAACACAATACACACAAACGCAAAATTAGATCGATGGATTCCAGAGAAGAGAAAACTTTGAAGGCCTTTTTCTCAAAATGATGACTCGGTGACAGTCATTATATAATGGGACATATTTCGCTTAATATTTGGAGTACAAAAACAATCATGATATCATTAGAAAGCTAGGAATCTCCTCTTTCCAACAGTGTCTACAACTCAAAATGTGTCTTCAGGTCAATGCGACTGATTTCGATAGAGCAGGTCACATATGTAATCTTCTCCAAGTTCAGGTATCATTAGATCTTTGAGCCATAGAGATGCTTTAGGTGGTATCGAAGATTTCCATTCTAGGAGTATTCTTCTACGTTCTAAAATAGATGCAAAGGCTATACTGTCCTCAGTTTTCCTCCTACTCATTCGGTGGCCATGTAGTACTCCAAAAATGGCAGTTTCTGCACATGGTCTCAATACCATGTCCAAGGCCTGGTGTTTGCAAATGCTTGTCCAGTATCCTTGTAGGCAAGGACAATACCACTATCCGGCAGTGGCTCAGTCAGTAGGGGATTGGAATGGAAATGGGCTGAGGTCCAAGGACAAGAGAGAGCAGGCCTTAATAATATGTGACTGTGACATTATCTGCTTGCAAGAGACACATTGGGATGAAAGGTGTGTGGAGCATGTAATGAAAGAATGGATGGGAGAAATGTATGTAAATAATTTCATTTCATTTCAAACCTTTATTTATACAGATAAAATCCCATTGAGATCATTGATCTCTTTTCCAAGGGAGACCTGTTCAAGTAGTTCCACATGAAACATAAAAGCATAAACAGAACAACAAAAGGACATCATACAGCATCATTTACAAAATCATCCACATAAACAGGTACCAATAGCTTCTGATTGACTAGCATCCAACCGAGCTTTAAAAACATTTAGTGGCACCAGATTGTTCAGTTTCCATTTCATTTGCAGACTATTCCAAGACAGAGGAGCTGCATCTAAAAGCTGTCTTCCCTAAGACAGTCCTAGCAGTTGGCACATTTAATAAAACCACAGCATGCGATCTCAGGCAGTAGCCACTTACAATTCTCCGTGAGATCAGGGAGCAGATATAAGATGGAAGTTTCCCTAGCATGGCTTTGTATATCAATCAATCAATGTTTATTTATATAGCCCAATATCACAAATGTTACATTTGTCTCAGTGGTCTTCACAGTGTGTACAGAATATCAGTATGACAATACGACACCCTCTGTCCTTAGACCCTCACATCGTACAAGGAAAAACTTGCATACAGGGTGCAGTGATGGGTTAATGCTTTACAGTTTGTCACAAATCTCAGTGCACTGTGATACGCAGCATCTAACTTGACCAGGCAATGGGCAGGTGCAATAATGGGAGTGTGGGTGCTAGAGGGGTGGCAATATTAATTAAAACAGGGGTGGTCTTGTTGTTTTTTTTGGAAGGATGAAAGAGTTAATTGGTAGATGTTGGAATGAATGGTATGTGAGAGAAATATAATGGAAGGAGCTGTGGCTGTTTGGTGTGATTGAGAAGAAGGATGAATGCAATGTGAATCTTTTAAATTATGTTCTGAGCCATGCAAGGCGTGCGGTTCAAATAAGGAGGAACATTGCCCATTTCGAGGGTAAAATGTCAGAGGTGTGGCACATAATGAAGAGGACAGTAAAAAGGGACATTAACCTTGTGCTAATACATGTGGAAAAGGACACATTTTGCGAGGATTTTGTGGATGGCAGCAGGCTAGTTGAGATGGATGAGGAGGGAGCATTGTGCTTCAACTTTGAACGGAAAAATTAAGGCACACTACCTTTAAGATAGTGGTATGAAATATTTAATGTGTATTATGAGCAATGCTTTATGTAGTGGTGATGAGATCTTAAATGTCTATTTTTGATAATAAAAGATACAAAAATAAATTAAAAATAAGTAGGGGATTGGACTGTGAGCCGTAGGGTTGCCGGTTCAAGTCCCCGACCAGACCTAAAATTTGAGTGTGGACTACTTGGAGAGGTCCCAGTTCACTTCCTGCCCTGCCGTGGTGCCCTTGAGCAAGGCACCGGACAACCCCTTCCCCCCTCACCCCCATTGCTCCCCGGGCGCTGTGCAATAGCTGTCCACTGCTCCTAGTACTAGACTCCTGGTACTAGGATGGGTTAAAAGCAGAGAACAAATGTCACTGTGTGTGTGCTGTGTGCTCTGCATGTGTGACCATTAAAGAGGGGTTCATCCCTCCCAATATAAAAAAAAACATATGAGTTATGATTGCTGGTGACGTGTGACATCTGTTAGAGGTATCCGTGACAGTGGGGTATATTTTGGAGGGTTTAGAGTTGGTGTAATAGATACGGTGGATAACTTTTAGTTAAGATGGAGCCTGGCACAGGACCTATTGTTCACTCTCGCTAATGCGCCTTCCCAGACCTCATCATCTATTGCTTGGACTAGTTCCTCTTCACAATCTTGTTTGATTTTACCAAGAGATGTTTCTGTGAGACGGGAGACGGAATTATAAATTCTTGAAATCTAACCTTTTTCGGTCGTTAGAGCGTCCAGAATTGAGTCAATTATTGAATCCGAAGGGATATTGGGGAAGGAAGGGTTATTTAGTTTAACCCAGTTACGGACCTGGAAGTAGCGAAATAGATGAGAGCCTGGGAGGCTACATTTGTCAGAGAGTTGGCTAAAGCTGATAAGACCTAATCTCTAGAGAAGGCCCCATCAGTGTAAGGGGGCATAAAGAGATGGCTGTTGAGAATGGGACTATGAATAGAGGATCCATGAAGTCCATGAGCCTTTCTGAATTGGGACCATATTCTTAGGGTGGAAACAACAATCGGGTTATTCGAATATTGAGTTGGCCGGCTGGGTAATGTAGATCTAAGCAAAGCCAAGAGTGAGGTATTAGGACAGGATTTGGCTTCAAGCTCACACCAACTCAATGTTGGTTCCTTAGTCCATACAATTACTTTGTGGATATTGGCTGCCCAATAGTAGTGTCTTATGTTTGGAGGCGCTAATCCTCCTGTAGATCTGTGCCTGGCAGACATTAAAAGAGGTACAGGGAGCAAGGGAGCACGTTCATTTTGATACAGTTTACCTTCCCAGCGATAGTTAAATGTGAATTATTCCTCCTTTCCAAATCAAATTTGAGCTTGTCAATTAATGGTGGGACGTTGTTTTTGTAAAGGTCTGAGACTTTTCCACTTATATTCACACCTAAGTACTTAAAATTACTCCTAGACATCTTAAAGGTGATGAGTCTATCGGGGATCTGAAGGGCTAGGTCATTTACAGGGAAGCACTCACTCTTGGAAAAGTTTAGCTTGTACCCTGAAAAGGTTCCGAATCGAGTATCTACAGATCTATTATCTGAGGAATGGCAGATATAGGGTTAGAAATGAACAATAGTAAACTGTCAGCGTATAACGAGAGTATGTGTTCTGAACCATATCTGGTAATTCCTTGTGTAAAGCTGTCAGATTTAAGTGCAATTGATAGGGGTTCGATCGCCATGGCGAATAGTAACAGGCTTAGAGGGCAACCCTGGCGAGTACCTCTACCTAGTGTAAAATATTGAGAATTCATCCCGTTAGTACTCACTGAAGCCTTGGGTGAAGAGTATAACAATGCTATCCAGGACACACATTTGGATCCGAGGCTGAACCTCTTAAGGACCTCAAATAGAAAGCCCCACTCCACCCTGTCGAACGCTTTCTCTGCATTCAATGAGACCACCAACTCTGGTGTCTCCTTGGACAACACGTTCTCACTCCCAACCCATCACATGTTGACGGACGGTCAGGGCCCCTCCCTGTCACTCTTCCACGGGCAGGGCGTCCCATAGACCTTCATAGACCTCCCATAGCGTTAATAATAGACGCCATGAGAACGCTCCCCGATGGTCGGTTGTTATTGTCAATATTAATATAATAATTATTTATTTTTTAATAGTCACACTCGATTTTGCCGATTTTCTTGTTGCCCCAGCTGGTCGACACCTCTTTTAGCAGAAACAAAGGCTACATTAATGTATTAAATCGATGTTAATCCATGTGTGTGGTTGTGGAATTAATGGACGTGCCGTTGTCCGTTACAAACTCTTCAACTACAACCCTAATTATATTTAAAAACATTTTAGAAGGCCTCACGAAATACTTTAATGTAAATTTAAATTTAAATGTGAAGGTATGTGTGTAATGTGGTGATTGACATTATTCACCCACGGATCTATGGGTTGGGGTATTGTTCCGCACAGACATTTTAGTTAACCGGACTTCCTGTTGATGTGAAATCCGAAAAAAATAAATAATAATAATAATACTTTATTCCGAGTGTGCTTGCTTTTCTCTTTGAAAGTCATCAAATAACGACATTGTAATACACGGTTTGGCTGCATTAAATATTACTGCCGTAGTTCTCTATTTATAGAACCCTGATGAGAAGACTTCTAGACAAACAGGAAGAACTGCCGCCGGAACTGAATATGTGACGTGGATCAAAAATATATCAGCAATAAAACAGAATCTTCAATTTCTCTTCACACAATAAGTCTCCTTGCAGTATCAACACTAATTCGGCTGACTTTTATATTTGATCCAATCGGTATATTGGTATATTTACACCATAGCGGTGCACAGCTGATAGAAAGGGACACCTGGTGGTTAAAGCACATTATTGAAATGTATTATTTTTATTATTAGATATTAATAGGAGACACAGACAGACAAACTAATAATGCTTTATTTAAACATTAAAGAATACTTTAGGTTAAGGTCTTATTTTGAATAAGAACAAAGCTTTGGGGGTATACATATTAAGCCTGACCAAGTACTAATATATTGCTTTCCTGCAATGTTAACTACTGTATGTTTAAGCACTTATTTTAAGTGATATTATACGTATTATACTCTTATAAGATGTATGTAGATAGTATAAGAAATGTGCAGAATACAACAGTTTAATGGTGGAGGTACACACATATTGATAGATGTCTTGTAATGCACTGTTGAGGAACCTATGACCCAAGTTCTTCATCTCTGACCTTGTCAGGTATTGAATATTCAATAAATAAAGAACACAGAATTATTAAATATAAAACACAGAATTTGTGTGATTATACTAAATGATTTACAAATAAATACCTCTGCATATTTACAACTGTTACACATGCTGATGTAACGCAAATGTTTGTGGACCCGTTCAAATCCAGTTTTGGACAGTGTGCCGTGGTTCCATCCCATTTGAAAGTGCTGTTCGACGCTCGGCGTAACCCTCGGCGCACACTCAAGCATCCAATCACAGAGCTTGAGGACTATCACGGGGTTTGTCAAGCAAAGCGGAGAGAATACTTACTTCCGGGTTTAAAATTCTCTAAAGCAACTACTATGAGCTGCTCCGACCCTCGGTCCTGATGGACTCCAACTTGTGTTTATTAATCAAACAAATAAATAAACACAAGGATAATTGTGTGTTGTTGTTGTTGAGTAAATAACAGTGTGTGGTTTAGAAAAGAATACAAAATGAAAAAACGATGAAACAATACAGATTTCAGTATTCTGAGCCCCTACTCTCCCCATAACTGACGGCAACTAAAGTCCTACATTATTCAATTAAAATAAAGAAGTAAAAACAATAAGTGTGGCTTGATATTGAGTTAGAAAAAGGTTGATAAACGCTGTGAGAATGGATCTGCGGGTAGCATTCGCTTGCGATCTCAAGTCGTCGACTCTACAACATACATTTAGGGAGCTATATAGAAGCCTATGGGACGCCCTGCCCGTTGAAAACTGACTCAAGGGGTACCCTGTCCTTAATTCCGTGACGGGGAGGGGCCCTGACCATCCGTCAATATGTGACGGGTTGGGAGTGAGAACGTGTTGCCTTGGATGCAGGAGAGAGGAGGATGTTGAGAAGGCGACGGATGTTGGAGAAGGAGTATCGGCGTATCATAAACCCAGTTTGGTCTAATGATATGATGTTTGGCGTGACTGATTCAAGGCATATGGCTAGTATTTTAACTAGGATCTTACAGTCCACATTCAGAAGGGAGATGGGGCGATAGGAGCTACATTCAGAATTTTCCTTGCCTGGTTTAAATAATACGATTACTTCCGCCTCAGGGAGAGTTTGTGGCAACGCTCCCCGTTCCAGAGAGTCCTAGAACATTCTCAAAAGAAGGGGGGTACATTTATCAATACATTTTTTATAAAACTCAATTGGATAGCCGCCTGGGCCCGGGGCCTTGCCACTCTGGATCAGCCTGATCGAGTCAGCTATTTCACTGGGCTTTAAAGGTTGATCCAACTCACCCTCCTGAGCAGGTGTTATGGACAGAAATTCCAGATCATCCAAGAATTTAGTTCTGTCCGCATTATCAACAGGGGCTTGTGAGGCATATAGTCCAGAGTAAAAGGTTTTAAAGGTGTCGTTGATAACAGATGGGATTGCTGTGAGTTCACGAGTAGGGGTCCGTATTTGTTTAATTTGTTGGGAAGCCGACTGGCTCTTAATTTGCTAGTTCTGTTTCCAATATTTAACACACTGTCCACTCCATCCTCATTTTCGTTGTTATCACTCATTTTGCATGTTCCAATATGCACACAACAGTATTCACTAATGTCAATCTTATCTCTGACATGGTGCCTGATCAGTGATCACAGCTGGGCACGTTACAAACAATTCCGGAAATCCAAACCTTTGCCGATATCGGCATAACCAGCACGCACAAAACAGGCCAAATAACAGTCCCCAATGGACTAACGGCAGCACTTCCAAACTGTATTCCAAAATAAAAAATACACAGAATGAAGCAATTGTGCCTACCGCCTCAACTGGCTGTGATGTGCTCCATGTCAATCAGTTTCTGCCTGCGGCCACGGTGAATTGTGGCTTTTCCTTTCCACTACGCCGAGGGGGAAACTGTCTCAGTGTTCCAACTCCGTGATCCCGAACGTCCTGGCTTCGTCTGCTTAGGATCCGGTCCATTCCGTTTCGGTGCGGCGATCCGTTTCTGTTGACTAATTGTAGCGGCAATAACTCCCTATGAGTTAGCTGCTGAGAGGCTAACAAGTGCTCTTTGCTGTGACGCGTTCCATGTAAGAGTCCGTAGTCATTTGTAGTCCATGGTGTTTAATAAAGACGAAAACAAACAATATACAACTCCAGACCTGACGGTCAAAAGAAAGTATCGGAGCAAATTCACCCTCTTCCTACCGGAAGTGATAAACAATAAGAATTAAACGCGATGCAAACAGAAATACAAGATAATAATACAAATAAAGAGTAAGGCAAAAACAAGCATTTTGGCTCCGACAATGCCTTTAATCTATGGTGGTCCTTGGTGGTCAGATGAGTTTCTTGTAAAAAGGCAATTTCAGTTTTAAGATGCTTTAAGTGGGAAAATATTCTGCCTCTTTTAACATTCCGAGAGTCTTAGACATGCTCCACCATTTCCTGTTACATTAACCATCATCAACATGTGACCCAGAAGTATATGAAGAGGTAGCATGGGGCCTATTTAATGGAAAGCAGGAGAAACGAACAACAAAAATACAAAAAAATAAACATATAGTAGGACCTAACACCCAGATTCTCCCCAAAAAAAATGCTCTCAAAAAGGAGAGCCAAACACATATTCCCTTTCCTAAGCTTGTTCCTAAAACGACTCCAAAAAAATATGTCACTTCCGTATGACATTAACCTATAATCTAACTATTTTTCCTGAGCAGACAGGGCTCCTATCTCTACAATTGGTCTGACATGTAGAGTAAACAGTCTAGTGTTGTTTGTAACTGCAGCTCATCCAGAAGTGGCTCGTCTGGTCTTCAACCTTCCTAAATGTTCTCACACCACGCCGCTCCTCCGCTCCCTCCACTGGCTTCCGGTAACTGCTGGAATCCACTTCAAGACCCTGGTACTTGCATACCATGCTGCGAATGGATCTGGCCCTTCCTACATCCAGGACATGGTTAAACCGTACACCCCAGCACGTGCACTCCGCTCTGCATCAGCCAAACGGCTCGCTGCACCCTCGCTGCGAGGGGGACCCAAGTTCCCATCAGCAGAAACACGTGGGTTTGCTGTCCTGGCTCCAAAATGGTGGAATGAGCTCCCATTGACATCAGGACAGCAGAAAGCTCACACACCTTCCAGACTGAAGACTCATCTCTTTCGACTCCACCTCGAGGATAGAACTACTAACAAAGCACTTATATACTAATAAAGGACTGGCTCCTCTAAAGCCAGCTGAGTAGCACTTGAAATGTTTTTGCTCTATGAAACCTGATGTACTTTATGATTCCACACCCCTTCCCGCTGCCTCCGCTCATCAGAAGCCAACCTCCTATCCATCCTCACCGGCATCAATCACCGGACCTGAGGGGACAGAGCCTTCTCCGTGGCTGCCCCCTCCCTCTGGAACTCACTCCCCCAACCCCCTGACCTCACCACCTTCAAAACACTCACAAAAACTCACCTCTTCAATCTGGCTTTTAATGTGTGATTGTTTTTGTATTATTTGACTTTAACTATATATTTATTTATTTGTTGTTCTTTTCTTTTCACTATATCTGTAAAGCATCTTTGAGCACCTGTAAAAGCGCTAACAAAATAAATCTATTATTATTATTATTATATTATTATTTTTCTTTCTAAACAAAGCACAGAGATGGCATTTTAGATTAGGCAACTCCACTAAAACAAGGTATTTTTAAGCCCACAGACTTCAGTGATTCCTTCATCGAACTAAAATGTAATTAGAGATTAACTAATGAGAAGTAACCATGGAGCAGCAATTGGGTCATAGCAAACACAATTCTGGGTGGTTTGTCAAATCTTTCGCTGTTAATATACCATCCAACAGTGTGGGCAAACTGTGATGAAATGCCTCACTTAATCTGCAGAATCATACTGAAACAGTAATTTCTCACAACTGTATCTATGTGTTTTGACAGGCTTGATTAGACCATGGATAACGGCAGCTTGGAATTGTTCGAAAAGGCTAACACGTCTCTTCAGATTGAACTTCAATCCTGTGCTACATTTAGGAACCAGGCTTCTCGCATTTTTCTGTATGCCTTCCTCTCTGTTGGCATTGTGTGCACAGTGGTGGGAAACGTGTTGGTGGTCTTGTCCATTGCCTACTTCAAGCAGTTGCAGTCCCCTACAAACTCCTTCGTCATGTCCCTGGCAGTGGCTGACTGCCTTGTTGGCCTGGTAGTGATGCCTTATAGTATGATTCGGACGGTGGAGGGATGCTGGTACTTTGGTGTCCTTTTTTGTAAGCTTCACTCTAGCCTTGATGTCATGCTCTGCACTGCCTCTATATTCCATCTCAGCTGCATTGCATATGACCGCTACTATGCTGTCTGCAACCCACTAGTTTACTCTTTAAAAATGTCCCACAGTCGGGTAGCACTCCTTATTTTTGTATGTTGGGCTGTTCCCTTGCTCATCTCCTTTTGCCCCATAATGCTAGATCTTCATGTGGCAGGTATGGACATCCTGATCCCTGAAGATGTATGCGTGTTTCTGGTCAATCGCATTTATGCTGTCATGGCTTCCTTGGTAGCCTTTTACTTACCAATGGCTGTTATGCTAATCGCTTATTGGAAGATCTTCAAAGCTGCCAAGCGGCAGAACAGGCAGATCAGCGCCATGGAAAGCCAAATGGCTTCTGGAGTCAGAAAGGATTCAAGCAAGACAAAAAGACACAGAAATAATATGAAGAGGGAAAGAAAGGCAGCAAAAACGTTGGTGATCATCATGGGAGTATTCCTAATCTTCTGGATGCCCTTCTTTACAGTCAACATTGTGGACCCTTTTATTGAATATAGCACGGAGGTGGTTGTCTGGGATATATTTGTGTGGCTAGGATATATCAACTCCTCTTTAAATCCCTTCCTATATGGTTTCTTCAACCATTCCTTCCGTAGGGCATTCCTCATGTTCATTGGCTGCAGGCTATGCCTGCCTGGATCCTCCCCTGGGATGGATCTGTCACACACTAGGAAAGACCCAAATTAACGTGTAGATCAACAATGAATTTAAAGAACGTGTCTCTATATTTTGTGTTGCCTTTTGTAAATCAAGGGCACTATTAAGAGTGCTTCTGTCACGATTCCTATGTCATGTCACGGTTTTAGTTTTGTGTCTGATAATGGGTTTTGTTTTGCTGTTCTTTTCTCCCTGTGTTTTCCTCCCTGTCGGTAGTTTCCCTGGTGTGTCTGATTGTCTAATTGTGTTCACCTGTTGCCCTTGTGTTTCTGCCTCCCCTGCCCGGCTGTTTCTCGTCTCGTGATTACCCCTCCCTGTATTTAGTCTTGTCTCTTCCTGTGTTGCCCTGCCGGTTCATTGTTTGTCTTTCATCTCTTCCTTCATGTTGGTCACAGTCACCTTTTGTTTGTATACTACCTCGTGCTACAGTACCTGTTCATGGATTCATGTTTTTCAGCTTTTGTAAATAAAGCTCGCCTTTTGTTTCATTTTGAAACCCAATTCCCTCCTCAATCTGCATTTGGGTCCTCTTTTTCCCCAACCCTGACAGAATGAACCGACCAAATATGGACCCAGCAGATGATCCATTTGAAGTGGAGTTGTATTCATTTTCCTACTTGCTGGCTTGCAGCTATGGTAAATGGAGGGGGGCAACCAGTGTGGAGCAAAAGAGGGCTGCCCTGGCAGAGGCGTACCAGAGGGCAACAGAGAAACCAGGGTTAGTGAAGTTCTTACCTGGCTGAATTATGGACTTCCTTCAGACATGCGTTTCCCGACCTGCTAGCCCCAGGCATGCTAGCGCCCTGCCTGCCACAGTTCCCAACATAGCTTATTTCGAGAATGCTTTTGATGGGTCTCGTCTGGCTTTTGGAGGTCCAAGGAGCCTCCAAAAGACCTCTAAGAAGCGTAAGGTCAGGAAGCCAGCTAATACTCAGGTACCGTTCCCAGCAGCCATGGTTTCGGCTCCAGTGCCGCCCCCAGCAGCCATGGTCCCTGCTCCAGAACCGGACCTTACAGCCATGTTTCTGTGCTCCATTACCATCCCACACAGCCATGGTTCCATGTTCTGGTTCCGTGCCCAGCAGCCATGGTTCCAGCCCCAGTTCTGGCCCCAGCAGCCATGGTTCCAGCCTCAGTCCTGGCCCCAGCAGCCATGGTTCCGTCTCCAGAACTGGCCCACAAAGCCATGAATCCGTGAACCAGTACCGGCCCACATAGCCATGCTTCCGTGCTCCATTACCTGGCTCACACAGCCAGGGTCCAGGCTTCTGTTCCGTGCCTAACAGCCATGGTTCCGGCTCCAGAACCGGCCCCAGCAGCCATGGTTCCGGCTTCAGTAACGGCCCCTGTAGCCATTGGGTCCCGACTCCAGTTTCGGCTCCAGTACTGGCTCTCCGGCCGACGCCAGCTCCCCGTGTCCTGTCGGTGTACCGGCCGACGCCAGCTCCCCGTGTCCTGTCGGCGTACTGGCCGACGCCAGCTCCCCGTGTCCTGTCGACGTAACGGCCGACTCCAGCACCTCGTCCCCTGTCGGCGTTCCGGCCGACTCCAGCCCCCCGTTTTCTGTCGGCGTACCAACCGTCTCAATTCCCCTCTCAAGTCTCCTCTCGAGTCCCCTCTCAAGTCCCCTCTCAAGTTACTTCTCAGGTCCCCTCTCGAGTCTCCTCTCGAGTTCCCTCTCAAGTTCCCTCTGGAATCCTCTTTCAAGTCATCTCTCGAGTTCCCTCTCAAGTCACCTCTCAAGTCTCCCCTCAAGTTCCCTCTCGAGTTCCCTCTCAAGTCCCCTATCAATTCACCTCTCGAGTCCCCTCTAAAGTCCCTAGCCAATGTCCTGGTCCGTTGGAGGTTCCGCTGATGGTCCTGCCAACTCCGTGTCCTGTCCCGTTAGAGGCCCCGCCGACTAAACTTCCGCAGGGGGTCCTGCCAACCCTATGTCCTGTGCCGTTGGAGGCCCCGCCGACTACTCTTCTGCCGGGGGTCCTGCCAACCCTATGTCCTGTGCCGGTCGAGGCCCCGCCGACTACTCTTCTGCCGGGGGTCCTGCCAACTCTATGTCCGGTGCCGTTGGAGGTTCCGCTGGGGGTCCTGCCGGTTCCATGTCCTGTCCCATTGGGGGTCCCGGCCGACTACTCTTCTGCCGGGGGTCCTGCCAACACCAGATCCTGTGCTGTTTCGGGTCCCATCGACAGCAGCCCTTGCTCCATCGTGGGTCCCACTGACACCAGCCCATGTTCCGTCCAGGGTTCCCTCTACGCCTGACCCGCCAGTGGTTCCACCAGCTCCTGCCCGTCCTTGTGCCCGGCCCCCTGAGTTCCCCAGCCGCGGTCTTCACCCTCGAGCGTGGCCCCCTGAGTGCCGCGGTCTTCGCCCCCGAGCCCGGCCCCCTGACTTTCCCGGCCGCGGTCCTCGCCCTCGGGCCCGGCCCCCTGACTCTTCCAGCCGATGCCTTCGCCCTCATGCCCGGCCCCCTGAGTTCGCCCGCTGTGGCCTTCGCCACTTTATGAACTCTGCCTTGCCCATGGACTGTCCGCCTGAGTCCCCCACCACGAACTCTGCCTTGCCCCCAGGCCGTCCGCCCTCCACCCGTCCTCCGGACCCCCTCCACCCACCCTTTTCGAAATTTGGACTTTGTGTGTTTAGAGACGTCTATAATCCGTCCCTTGAAGGGGGGATTCTGTCACGATTCTTATGTCATGTCACGGTTTTGTTTTGCTGTTCTTTTCTCCCTGTGTTTTCCCTGGTGTGTCTGATTGTCTAATTGTGGTCACCTGTTGCCCTTGTGTTTCTGCCTCCCCTGCCTGGCTGTTTTCTCGTCTCGTCTCTTCCTGTGTTCCCCTGTCGGTTCATTGTTTGTCTTTCATGTCTCCCTTCATGTTGGTCACAGTCACCTTTTGTTTCGATGCTACCTCGTGCTACAGTACCTGTTCATGGATTCATGTTTTTCAGCTTTTTGTTTCATTTTGAAACCCGCTTCCCTCCTCATTCTGTATTTGGGTCCTATTTTTCCCCAACCCTGACAGCTTCAACTGCAAATGTTTTTCAACTTCTAGAAAAAAACATGTTTAAAATCTGAATAAATGTAATACAATAACAAAGAATAGTGATGTGGGTCTGCCTCCAACCACCCCTAAATAAGGATCGTTTTAAATCACCTGTTTGTATTTCATGTAAAGGAAGTGTGCTCTGTGGTAACAACATTTTGATGTTCTAACTTTTGTTTTGCGTCTGTCACAAAGGATTTTACCTTTGGACCTTTTTTGCAATAAATGTGTTATATTTTTAAATTCATCCAGAAGTGTGAACTGCGGGAACAATTTGAAAAGATCTATCCTCTACCTGCCAGTCACCGTCCACTGTTTATGTCTGGGTCTAGGATAGGAAAGGCTCTATCTTGAAGTTGAATCATTCATGTGTGTATAGCGACAATCAAAGCTGTGGTATGTTCTTTTTTCCCCTGCTAAATTTCAATAATAAGAAGAGAAGCTTTGAATGGAATCAGATAAGTCTAGACAGGGACGTGCACAAACATTTGGAGGGGCTATTGCTCTAAACTGGAAAAAGGGCCTCCCCCCAAAACAAAATATAAGACCAAAACGATCATTACATTAACTGATTTGAACAGTAATTCACATCATCATCTCATTACAAAATAAGTAGGCAACTACTTGCATTCGGTGACTTGATTTTTAAAATAAAAACCAGGGACATTTTTGGTTTTGCGGTCCATATCTCAATAAACTATCTAATCTTAGAAACTATTAAAGAAAAAATGGGGGAAATTCTGTTCTAATGTAGTTTGACCATTGTAACTGCTGTACAGACATACTGATAAAATAGGGCTTCTCTAATTATCTTAAATAAACGTACTAATTAATTAAACCAGTTCAATACGCATTATTCTTATCATTCTTTATGAGCGCAGTAAAGGTAAGGTATCTAATTAGTTATTTATTTAGTATTCCATAACTTAGTAACAGAGATGCTCAAACTAAAGTGGAGACATGGCAGAAATCCTACAATGAAGTGGGACAGTGAAGTGTTCTCCTGAGAGAAGGCGGCCCGTTGAGGGAGTTCACCATGGATGTTTAATAGGAGTTTACGGAGCAGATGGAAAGACACAGAAAGACAGAAGCACAATAACAAGTATATGTAGGTGTTTTTTTGTAAATAACCGACGGTGTCAAGAGGAAGTAAAGTCCCTCCCGTGAGAAAACTCAAAGTCCATTTTCCAAAATCCGATACAGTAGCCTATAATAAATATAATATATATAATTCGTAACATGTGTAATCACACCCTTAGCAATATAGAACATAAATAATAAAAACGTAGGCCTACCTGGTTTAAAACACTTTTGTGGTCATACTGTGGAATGAGTTCACACTGAAACGAGTTCTTCATTCAACATTTAGGGGCAAATACTTATAAGAAGAAGGAGAAGAAGAAGAAGTAAAATAAGTAGTAGAAGAAGAGTGAAGCTGGTGAGTTTTCCCGCAGCGAGACACTACAATACTAATTGTGGGCTCATCATGTTGATTCGACCACAACAGAAACAAAACAAAAACTCTCGCTCTCTCCAGAGGGGCAGGTCAGCCAAAAAGGGAAAACGGGCCGTTGCCCGGTCAATATTAGCCCGTACCTGTGCACGTCCCTGGGGGCATCACATTTGTTATAGTTTAATCATTTCTTTCTTGGCCCATGCTAAACTCTTTTGCTGAGTTTCATTAAAAGTGTTTCTGTGATCCTACAGACTGACAAACCAAACTGAAAACACTGTCAGAGTAATAAGAGTCATGAAACGATCCGTAAAAACCAAGTTCATAAGATTTTATTTAAATATTATTCTGGATGTAATCACTATTTACAGCCTTAATGCATTCAGACATTGAAAGATAAGATGTATTTTGGAACAATGCAGTTCTTTGAAGCGTCATTTATAATAACATGATACACACTATGGGTCAGGGGTATTTCTGTAGATACACTGCTATCCAGTCACTTCAACATAATCAACACCGTGTCATTTAGCATCCATTGAAGCGACTTTACTCTTATGAAACAGAGCCATAACCCTCTGCCGGACCTCTTTGATCTGCAGTCCGTAGATCAGAGCGTTCAGGGCGGGCAGCACCACGTGTAGCATGACGGACGCCACCTTCCTGTGGGACGCCAGCTGAGGGAAGCGGTGCAGAATGATGACGATGAAGCCGGACACCAGCAGGATGGCGTAGACGGCCAGGTGAGTGGCGCAGGTCTGCAGCGCTTTTCTGTTCAGAGTCTTGTTCTTACTGCGCAGACACACCATGGCGATCCTCAGGTAGGTGAGCGTGACGCTGCCGATGGACGAGCCCAGCAGGACCACGGTGTATCCGAGGCCGTAGATGTTGTTGATGAGCACGCTCTCACAGGACAGCTTGAACAAGGAGGCGTTATTGCAGGAGAAGTGGACAATATTCCACCTGCATCGAGACAGACGCACACTGAGGCCGATGAGGATCCCCACCAAGGGGAGGGGGATCACCCACGCCCACACGGACAGAACCAGCACCATCCTGTGGGTCATGATGGTGGCGTAGCGCAGAGGGTTACAGATGGCCACGTAGCGATCGAATGCCATAATCATGAGCACGGTGTGAGAGGCGCTGGCGTGGAGGTGGACGCAGAAGGCCTGGACGACGCAGTCCATGTACCGGATGACCCGCTGCGAGTCCGGCGTGAGGAGGTCCCGCAGAACATGAGGGATGATGATGGTGGCCCCGAACACATCGTTGATGCTCATGTTGCACAGCAGGAGGTACATGGGCTGGTGGAGGCCGCTGCTCCTTAAGATCAGCACCACCAGGCCGATGTTGGACACCATGATGAAGAAGTATACGATTAGGAGGAGGATGAAGGAAGGAATATAAGACTGGGAGGGGATATTGAACCCCTCTAGGATCAGGATATCTTTACCAAAAGTGCTGTTTTCCATAGATTTCTATCATGTAGCAATACAGGCTTTTATATGTTAAAAGTTATATAGAGTTGCAGTTGCAGAAAATCAAAGACAGGTACCTGAAGATCTTTGAAAAAAAGTCTTAATAAAGTGACTACAATGATTCTAAATATGCCCACATCACATAACAATGACTCGCTGTAAATAAGACGCATACATTCTGTTTTTTGCAGAAACAGAAGCACTTAACATATTAAGTCACCATGTGTTCAATGTAAACATCTACATCAGTTCATTAAATGGTTGATTCACCTAAATTGAAAATAGACAATTTAAAATGGTATTTCAATATTGGATGAAGTTACACAATGAAGAGTTGTTCCTGAAGGCCGTTAGTTATTGACAGTAACATAGAGACTGATTCTGCAAAGGCAATGTGTTCATGTTAAGCTCAACATAGAACAGGTTTCAGATCAGGAAAAAACTCCAACAACAACCTTGAAATGGGGAGAAAATGTGAAAGGAAACAGCAACAGAGGAGGGATCGCTCTTCCAGGACAGACAGATACATCCATGTTGAATAGGTTTCAATGTCATTTTTCAATGCTATGAGAAACAAAACAACACTTTACATTCTCCTATTATGCTTTAAAGTGAAGGCAGAAAGAAACACACCAACAAGACATGAGAATTTAAACTGTAGCTGGTTAAAATTGGGGTAAACCAACATTCGAAGGAAGCTTGAACACTGAGAAATCCTATAAACTGCTACAGTGAATAAAGGATATGTGAAAGTACCTTAATTAATTAAGCACAATGTCTAACAGCAGCTGCTCAGACACAGTCCTGCCTCCACCTCCGAGCAGAAGTGAAGACTTTTATTTGGTGCATCGCGCGTTGATAGGTCAACGGTAACTTGGCAACAATGAAGCTTCATTATGTGTATCTAACGAAGGTTAATTCAAGATATTGGCAGGAAGGGTGGCTAAGACATATATGCAGTGGCGGACGGCCCATAGGGGCGCTAGGGGCGCCGCCCCACCTCTTGCCAGATACAAAATAAAAATAAATATTAAATAAAAAAATATATATTTAAAAAAAATATATTTAAAAAAAATATATATTTTATATTTTAATTTTTAATGAACAAGGTAAATATCATACAATTGGTATCACAACATTTTATAATCTACAATACAATCTCGTTTAAAATTCTGTTACGATTTCTAAAGTTACTGATAAGTCACCTGTTTCCTGCCTGGCCTTGCCCATGGCATTAGTTTATCATTACCGGGCGGAGCCCCCGAGCCAAACAGCAGCAACCAGCACGTTGCAAAAGTCTCGATAGTAAACTGTGCCGCCGAAACATAATTTCAGCCAATCAGCGGCGTCAAATATTTTGGTCACGTGGGCGCTCACATTGGCGCCCATGTTGCTTACGTGCGTTGACGTGAGTTGTTTTTTAGACTCGTGAGTGACCAAGGTGACGCAGTATTTGGATGAGAATGGTGTGCAGGTGGAGTCGCCGGAACCTCGGTCCGCACAAGAGCTACTCTCCAATCCTTTCAAAAGGAGAAGTTTGGGAGATAAATTGATACTTAAAGACCTTGGACCGGACCAACCCGATTTGTATATAAAGCAAGCTCGTGAAAAAGACAAAACGTATCAACAAGGCTTCTCACATGGCTAGCTGGATGCAAACAGGTAAATGCTATCTTTTGTTTCACATGCTTGCTCTTCAAACAGCCGGGGACAGAAACTAGACAATAGTTAAACAAGTACAAACCACAGACTGTCTGTGTCATGGAGAATACAGTCGCTGGTTTATTTATGTCTGTAGGCCGTTGTTGTGAGTGTGGACGGTCGGAGCATATATAACGTTAGCTTAGCCAAGCTCCATTCAGAAAACAAGCATTCTAAAAGGTGTTTCTCTGCCGTCTGTCTGCAGACTTGTCAAAGCATTAATTCATGGTTTTTACTAACCGGTATCAGTATGATGTTACGTCGGCATCATTTAGAAACGTGTATTACAATTTAATCACGGTAAAATATGTTCATGTTGTTGTAGTTGTAGCTCCCGAGCCAGCGCGTCTTGTTTGCATGATGCGGGTAAACACAGCTGGCAGCTGCGGTGAAACTCGAGCGACTAGAGCGATGAGATAGGAGTGTTGAGAGCGAAGCGAATATTCGCATCGCGTCCGGTCTGAACGCAGCATTAAAGCGAGCTCCACGCTGCACTGGAAACGCGCCATTACATCACCAGAAGTCCTAATTTAAGGGGTAATTTCTCCCAAAAAAATTGTTCTTACTCACTCTATCAATAGCCCCACCAAAAATATTTTCCACCAGCCGCCACTGCATATATGACTAAATATCT
This sequence comes from Pseudochaenichthys georgianus, assembly GCF_902827115.2. NCBI lineage: Eukaryota > Metazoa > Chordata > Actinopteri > Perciformes > Channichthyidae > Pseudochaenichthys > Pseudochaenichthys georgianus. The sequence goes on from NC_047516.1 coordinate 126,324, forward strand.
TGGAGTTTGCTCGTGTGTTGACGAAGCAGCAACCTCCGGGTCTAATAAATAAAGCCAACACGGCCTTGTGATCTTCAAATGGCCACTTTAGGGCTCTGAAAGTGAGATAATCCCCATTGACCCCCATGTTAAAATGCCCAACCCTATACAGCAGAAACAAACATGTTTGCAGCCTGGTGGAAGAAAAAAAACATTCTGGCCTATTTATGACAGCTATACCGAGGTTTACATTTGTATATAACTTGCTTGTTTAATATACATGTAATGATGCAGGAATGAGTCCTAAAACCTGTAAATTAGTCAGCATGTTGTAACCTTCAGTCCCCTGGTCTGTAGGTCAATGGTTTTTGGTTTTGGTTGTTATCCTGAAATAAGGTCTGTGGTTAACACAAGCTGAAGAGGTTAGAATTCTACGGCCTAAAATACGTCAGTAAATACCAGAGGTGGGGACTCGAGTCACATGACTTGACTCGAGTCCGACTCGAGCTTGAGACAGATGACTTGAAAGGACTTGACTTTTTTTAATTAAATATTTGCGTTTGTTTTTGTATTGAGATATTACGTTTAGTTTTTTCGAAATGTGATTGGGTGATTATAGCGCCGTGCGTGCAAACCTGGCAACTGTGGAGTCTATTTTTATGTAACATTACAAGACTGATTCTTATTATTACATTATATGCTTATTGTGCTCATGATATTGCTATGATATTGCTAGGACGTGTAATAAAATGTATTGTCGCACGAGGTTCAAGGCTCTTGACGGATGTGGTGGTTACAGATTACAGCTTTGCTGCCTTTGATTCCCAAAGACGTGACGAGTCCTTGGCCAAGTAAAATATATCTCTCGCTCTCTTAAAAATAAATAGTTAAATTTAGAAGTTGTCTTTCTTTTCTGGAATTCTGAACCCAACACAACCCAGGAGTGTCAGTTAACATGGCAGCGGCTAGCTTTACTCCAAAAATAGTCAAGTTTTGATTCAAGGATTATGTTGTTGATGACGCTAATAAGAAAAGAACAGCGGTATGAAGGGTCTGCAGCATAAACCCACGGAGAAAAAAAACCAAGGAGAAAGGTAGGCTACGTGGATGTGTTGTGTTAGCCAGAAAGCTAACGTTAAGTTTAAGCTATGTTAGACTTGGTTTCAAATTGATTAAGCAAAGAGAAGACAAAACGGTAAATGAACACTAGAACCGCCAAGGGATATATTTTTGACTAATCCTGATAATGACGGGCTGTCTGTCACGATTCTCACATTATGTCACGTTTGTAGTTTTGTCTCTGTTGGTGTTTTTCTTGTCTTTGGGTTTCCTGTGTTATTGTGTAAAGTGTTCACCCCCGTTTCCTGTCTGTCTGCTTTCTGTCTGTTTCCCTCCCTGATTACCCGATTGTGTTCACCTGTTGTCCTTGTGTTTCTCCTCCCCTGCCCAGCTGTGTCTTGTTCTGTGATTACCCTTCTGTGTATTTAGTCTAGTCTTCCCCTGTGTTCCATGTCGGTTCATTGTTTCCCCTCCATGTTATTCCACGGTCTGTGTTCCTTGTGCTGCTTGTTGGTTTGGATATTTTGGATTCTGCCTTGTTTTTGCCACAGCTTTATAGTATTTAATAAAGCTCGCTTTTCGTTATTCTGCATTTGAGTCCTACCTGCTTCACCCATTCGTAACAGAATGAACCGACCACATTTGGACTCAGCAGATTTTAATGTTTTGGCCCCACAGGCGGAATGTCTCGGGTACTCTCTGGAGTACATTTTTTACACCTGGAAGAACGCCTCATCTAGATGGGGTAAAGAGGCTGCTTTGAAGGAGGCACGCCGGGAGGTTGCTCGCAAGCCCTGGCTCAGGAGCTTGTTGCCTGAGTGGCTACAAACCTTTACAAGTAGCCCTGAAGAATTGTCACAAGCTTATAACCCTTTCCTGGGATCCGACTACTGTCCTGTTGAAGGTCCACAGAGTCTCCAAAAAGCCTCTAGGAGACGCAGGGCCAGGATTCCAGCCCGTGCTCCAACAGCCATGATCCCGGCTTCAGTTCCGGTTTCCACAGCCATGGATCCATGCACCAGTACCGGCCCGCAGAGCTATGTTTCCTTGCTCGATTACCTGGCCCACACAGCCATGGTCCAGGCCTCTGTTCCGGTTCCAGCGGCTCCAGTTCCAACCTCAGACCTTTTCTCAGGAACCCGTCTGGCGTTTGGAGGTCCACGGAGCCTCCAAAAGGTCTCTGGAAGATGCAAGGCCAGGATTCCAGCCCGTACTCCAGCGGCTCCGGCTCCAGTGCCGGTCACAGCGGCCATGGTTCCGGCCCTGGTTCCGGCCTCAGCAACCATGGTTACAGCCCCAGTTCTGGCCCCAGCAGCCATGGTTCCGGCCCCAGTCCTGGTCCCAGCTGCCATAGTCCCTCCTCTAGTCCCTTCCCTAGTCCCTCCTCAGGTCACTTTCCTAGTCCCTTCTCTAGTCCCACCTCTAGTCACTTCTCTAGTCACTTCTCTAGTCCCTTCCCAAGTCCCTTCCAGAGTCCCTTCCCAAGTCCCTTCTCTAGTCCCTTCTCTAGTCCCTTCTCTAGTCCCATCTCCAGTTCCCTCTCAAGTCCCCTCTCCAGTCCCCTCTCGAGTCACCTCTCGAGTTCCATCTCTAGTCCCTACTCAAGTCCCGCCTCTAGTCAATTCCCTAGTCCCATCTCTACTCCCTCCTCTAGTCACTTCTCGAGTCCCCTCTCCAGTCCCCTCTCGAGTTCCCTCCTCTAGTCCCTGCTCTAGTCCCTCCTTTAGTCCCTCCTCTAGTCCCTCCTCGAGTCCCCTCTCTAGTTCCCCTCTCAAGTCCCCTCTCGAGTTCCCTCCTCTAGTCTCTCCTCTAGTCCCCTCTGGAGTTCCGTCTCTAGTTCCCCTCTCGAGTCACGTCTCAAGTCCCTACCCAATGTCCTGGTCCGTTGGAGGTTCCGCTGGGGGTCCTGCCAACTCCATGTCCTGTCCCGTTGGAGGCCCCGTCGACTAGTCCTCTGCCGGGGGTCCTGCCAATCGTATGTCTGTCCCGTTGGAGGTCCCGCCGTCTACTCTCCTGCCGGGGGTCCTGCCAGCTTCTTGTCCTGTCTCGTTGGAGGTCCCGCCGTCTACTCTCCTGCCGGGGGTCCTGCCAATCCTATGTCCTGTGCCGTTGGGGGCCCCGCCGACTACTCTCCTGCCGGGGGTCCTGCCAGCTCCTTGTCCCATCTCGTTGGAGGTCCCACCGACTGCTCTCCTGCCGGGGGTCCTGCCAACCCTTTGTCCTGTGCCGTTGGAGGCCCCGCCGACTGCTCTTCTGCCGGGGGTCCTGCCAGCTCCTTGTCCTGTCCCGTTGGAGGTCCCGCCGACTACTCTCCTGCCGGGGGTCCTGCCAACTACTCTTCTGCCGGGGGTCCTGCCAACCCTATGTCCTGTGCCGTTGGAGGTCCCGCCGACTGCTCTCCTGCCGGGGGTCCTGCCAATCCTATGTCCTGTTCCTCTGGGGGTCCCACCGACAACTCTTCTGCCAGGGGCCCCCCCTTCAAGACTGCTGTCTCCAAAGCCTGATAAGGATGTGTGTGTAAAAAACGCAAACTCTTACTGATATGTGCTGGGTCCAGGCTCAAGGGCGTATGGCACTCTCAACTCTTTCCAGGACTTGTCGGGGCCCTGCCTGCCTGTAGCTTTGCCGATATCTGTGTTGGTAATAGATTAAGAGCGGTGAATCAGCTTAGACACAGGAAGCGCTCAAAAGTTTGTGTGAGTTTATCAAATGTAGCAGTGATTCCATGTCAGCCACAGCTTGTTACAAAAAACCTGACTGATAGTTATTTCAACAAACTTAAACTAGCTTTATTAAATGTCAGGTCTTTGGCAGGTAAAACATTTTTAATCAATGATTTTATCACTGAGCACAATCTCGATTGTATGTTTTTAACGGAAATTTGGATTGAACAAAATAACAGTGCAGCTGTTCTTATCGAATCAACCCCTCCCAACTTTAGTTTTATGAGTCAGGAAAGAATGCATAAGAGAGGAGGTGGAGTTGCTATTCTGTTCAATGAGTCCCTTCAATGCAGGAAGACATCGTATGGAAACTTTGATTCTTTTGAATATGTGGCCCTTCAGCTGAAATGCTCCTCTCGAGCTCTGTTCCTAAATATCTATAGACCACCCAAATACTGTGCAAGCTTTTTTGATGACTTTACTGAACTGCTGTCTATAGTCTGTATTGACTTTGACCGTCTAGTCCAGGGGTCGGCAACAGGCGGACCGCGATCCGGACCCAGATGCCGACCTATACGGACCCGGAGCTATAATCAATACATTAATAGGGGATTTTTCGGCACCTCCCGCTTTTTTAACGCTGATTTGGGTGACTTGTGTAATTCGTGGAGAACAGAAGAGTTTTTGTTTTGGGGGTGGGGAGTCCGTCCGTCAGTCCGACTGACAGACAACTTCTCACTTCAAAAAAGAAGAAGAAATCTAGACCGCAAAAATAATTAAACAAGCGAGTACCTGTTTGTCCTGGCCAAGGACAGGTTCGATGAACACAACACGAGCGTAACGTGTCTTCACGTGGTATATGTCTCGTCCAGTCTATGGTCTCGTCTGAAAGGAGTGCTGACAGAGAGCACCGGAACGCCGCTCCAGCTCTTCAAATATTGCAGTACCCATAAGGAGCCGTACACATGCCGCAGTGTTTGCGTGGCTGTGTCTTTAGTTGTAAGCACAGTGGCGATCTGTTGTTATTAGCATCTGGTTAGCTAGCTATGCTAACGAATTTAAAGAGCTTTTCTACAACCAGGTGGAAGAGAGCTCTCTCGTGAAAGGCTCACATAACCTCAGCTCAGTGAGGAGGTTAAGGCACACCTTGATATGATCATTATAGTTATTAATGCGATATTAGACTAAATGAAAAACGGGTATAAAATACTATGACAGTCACAAAAAAGTTGTTAAAAATAACAAGAATAGAGTTTAAAAGGGGAGTGATTTGTAACATATCCAAAAAGAAAATCTGCTTACAGTTCTGTTTCATATGGGTGTTGAGAGATGTATCCATAGATCTCTTCATGTTGCTCTCAAAGTGCACCAGATTGATGCTTTTAACTTCAATATTTAAGAGGTTGCTTTTTCTATGCACAGCATGAAAGAAAGGCCAAATGAATGGGCTGTGATTTTAGTTTTTTTAAGCAGAGGTTAAGTTCAATCATTTGTACGGCCCTCAGAGGATGTTGTAAAACTTGAAAGGAAAAAGGTTCCCCACCCCTGCTGTAAATAATAATAAAAACCCTTGATTTATAACTTAACATCTCTGTCTCCTATTGATCTGATTATAAAGAATAGCCAGTTAATTGAAGCATTACAGCACAGGCCTTTGTCAGATGGTATATTACGCTGTTTTTTTTCTGCTTCGAATAGTTCTCTCTTTTTTCACCATACAGGTGTTTGCATCACTGTAACCAATGAGCACCTGCATGTGTATGAGAATGGCCCTGACACCATTTCAGCCCAGATTTACAAACTCCTGGCAGGACAAGCTCAATTCTCGCACTGAATTTTAAAAAAGTGAGTGAGGGACTGCAATATAAGAGGGAAAGAAAGAGAAACTTTTAAACTGTTCAATTGTTATGTGTAAAGACTGATATTGTTCTATAATCGTCTGAAACGGTTAAGTCATGATGTGAAACGGTTAACAAAGAAAAAGGGAAACTCAAGCTGCTGCTACACTTTATTTTATTTATCTAAAATTAAGCACTTTTAAGATCTACACATTTTCAAAAGCTATTTTATTTATTTTCTCCTATTTTATTTTTAAATGCTGCCGAGAGGAACATTACACATATCCACAGTATTTACTGTATATCTGTATAGTTCAATTTTAATTGACGATAAATATTGTTGTTCATGAATTGTACTTTCTTTATTTGATTGGCAGTCAGTTGTTGATTACATGCAGACGTTGATAAAGCTACAGCTACTTTAATATATATCACACTAATTCATAAGGCAACTTAGACATTTTGATGTTCCGGACCTTTGCATGGGGACATTTTCTCTAACTGGACCTCGTTGAATTTTAGTTGAATACCCCTGGTCTAGTCATTGTTGGTGATTTTAACATCCATGTTGACAACCCCCAGGACAGAGGGGCTAAAGAACTGTTTTGTGTTCTTGATAACTATGGACTGACTCAGCATGTGACGGAGCCCACGCACAATAAGGGGCACACTCTGGACTTAATTATCTCAAAGGGTCTGAATATCTCTACACAGTAAATGTATCTGAGTAAAATTTACTCAAATTGAAGAACATTTTACTCTAAAAATATTACATTTGGTCCCAACCTATATAGAGTAAAATGTACTCTTTGTTCAGAGTTGTATTTTTAGAGTTCATTTTTCTCTATTATGTGCTTAGATTTGACTCTGCTTAATGGTTATTTACTCTATGTAGTGTATATTAAAAATAACTCTACTGCCATTTTACTCATAATAGAAGGTAATTTCACTCCAATCGAATGTCATTTTACTCCCAATAGAAGGTAATTTTACTCAGAATAGAATAAATTAACCATAATGATCTTTATAATAAAAAAGGTCAATAAACCAAAGTGCTTAAGTAACACGAGTGGGCGTGTGTGAAGCTGACCATTGAGCGGCCCGGTGTGGGCATTTATTCATCGCTGTGGTTCATGATACAAAGCCTCAATATGACTGTCTCACGTGAACACAGTCACCAGCAACAAGGACCTCACACACACTAACAGGAAAACAGAACCTAAATACACACAGGACTAATCAAACCAACAAGACACAGGTGAAGAGGGAGGAGAAAACACAGGGGCACCAGGTGAACACAATCACCAGCAACAGACAATACGGGAGGGGGAACACTTTTCAAACTACAACAGGAAACATAGACAGACAAACTAAAACATAGACAGATTGTGACAAATAGATGTACATGCTTCCTGTGCAATATTTTAGCGTGGAACAAAGTAATATACTTCGCCAATAATGAAGCTATATAATATAAAGAGACCGAGATCTACGGCCCCATAGATCACCTCCGTTACAGCGTGGTCATGGTTTGACTCCAATAGAATTGACTCTGCATTTTTTATCGCACTCTAGAAGCTATGAGTAATAAATACACTCCAAAATGATTAAATATCACTATTTCAGAGCAAAATAGTAATTACTCTGGAAAAAATACTCACCAATATTTCCTGTGTAAGGTTGTGGTGACTGATGTTGCACTCTCTGATCATTCCTGTGTTTTCTTTGAGAGCTCTATTTCTGTTCACAAACATGTTCAAAAAGAGGTTACCACAAAGCGATATTTAACAGAAAATACTAGGGAAATGTTTACTCAGAATTTTTCTTCCACACTTGCCCCTGCTAACATCTCAGTAAATGAGCTAGTAGATCATTTTAATTCAAAAATTAAAAATGTTATAGATGCCATTGCTCCAACTAAGGTAAAGGAAGTGACTGGGAAGAAAATATCTCCATGGAGAAAGGCCATGACCGTGAAAACAGAAAAAAGAGAATGTCGAAAAGCTGAACGCAGGTGGCGAAAAACAAATCCCCAGGTGCACTTTGAAATCTATAAAGAGAGACTTGGCCTTTATAATTTGGAATTCAAATTTGTCCGACAGTCTTTCTTCTCTGATATCATTGCCAAAAACAAAAACAACGCACGTGCCTTGTTCGCTACCGTCGATAGACTAACTAACCCCCCAGTGTCAGTAGCCTCTGAATTTCTATCCACCAGGGCGTGCAATGATTTTGCCTTCTTCACTGCATCAGGAACAGCAAATGTTTTGTCTCTGTGTCCACCTAATATCAACTCAGACATCATGACACAATTCCATCAGATTAATGATAAAAACCTAGAGGACATTATACAACTTCTGAAATCCTCCTCTTGCTGCCTTGATATTATTCCAACAGGATTTTTCAAAGATGTTTTGCCTTGCATGGCCTCAGAACTACTTCATATAGTAAACAAATCTCTTCACTCAGGTATTTTTCCACAGACCCTGAAAACTGCAGTCATTAAACCGCTCTTAAAAAAGAATAATCTAGATGCTTCAGTAATGAACAATTACAGGCCCATATCAAACCTGCCATTTCTAGGTAAAATCATTGAAAAAGTAGTCTTTCAACAGTTGAGTAATTTCTTGCATTTAAATAGTTGTTTCGATGTGTTCCAGTCAGGATTTTGTCCAAACCACAGCACTGAGACTGCTCTTTAAAGGTCTTCAATGACATCCACTTAAACACAGAGAGTGGCAGAACTTCAGTGTTAGTATTATTAGATCTCAGTGCTGCGTTTGACAATGTTGACCACAACATATTACTAGACCGACTGGAAAACTGGGTGGGACTTTCGGAAACAGTTCTAAATTGGTTTGAATCCTACTTAAAGGACAGAAACAACATTGTTTCTATAGGTAAATACACATCGGAGTTAACAAATATGACATGTGGGGTTCCTCAAGGCTCCATCTTGGGGCCTCTTCTCTTTAACATCTACATTCTACCACTGGCTCAGATAATGAAAAACAACAAAATAAGTTATCATAGCTATGCGGATGACACACACATTTAGATAACCATTTTACCAGGAGACTATTCTCCAGTTAAAACACTGAGTAAGTGCATTGAACAAATAAATGACTGGATGTGTCAGAACTTTCTCCAATTAAACAAAGATAAAACTGAGGTAATGGTTTTTGGAGCAAAGTCAGAACGTATAAAAGTTAGCGCTGAGCTTCAGTCTGCAATGTTCAAAACAACAGATAAAGCCAGAAATCTAGGTGTAGTCATGGACTCTGACCTGAGTTTCAACAGTCACATTAAAACAGTTACTAAATCAGCCTACTATCACCTAAAGAAAATATCTAGGATTAAAAGACTAATGTCACAGCAGGATTTGGAAAAACTTGTCCATGATTTTATCTTCAGTAGACTCGACTACTGTAATGGTGTCTTCACAGGTCTCACTAAAAAATATATTAGAAAGCTGCAACTGATTCAGAACGCCGCTGCTCGAGTCCTCACTAACACTAAGAAAGTGGATCACATCACTCCTGTTCTGAAGTCTTTACACTGGCTTCCTGTGTGTAAAATAATATATTTCAAAATACTGCTGCTGGTTTATAAAGCTTTGAATGGTTTAGGCCCAAAATACATTTCTGACCTCCTGCTAAATGATGAACCATCCAGATCTCTCAGATCTTCAGGGACTGGTCAGCTTTCTGTCCCCAGAGTCAGAACTAAACAAGGTAAAGCAGCGTTCAGTTATTATGCTCCAAATATTTGGAACAAACTCCCAGAAACCTGCAGGTCCGCTACAACTCTTACTACTTTTAAATCCAGGCTGAAGACTTTTCTTTTTGTCGCTGCTTTTAATTGAAACTGAGCCGTTGTGTTCATCAGTAAAGTGGAACTTCTGTGTGAACTATTCATATCTTAAACTGCACTGTAACCTTTTATTCATGTACTTTTTATTCATGGATTTTTTCTTATGTTTCTTTTATTATCTTTTACTGTTTTTAAATGCCTTTGTCTGAATGTCTTTCATTTTCATAAAGCACCTTGAATTGCCTTGTGTTGAAAGGTGCTATATAAATAAACTTGCCTTGCCTTGCCTTGCCTTGCCTTGCCTTGCCTTTAGCTTAGCGGTGGTGACGTGAAGTCATGTGACCGTGCTGTAGTTCCTTTATAGCCCAACATGTGCCACCTTTAGCTTAGCGGTGGTGACGTGAAGTCATGTGACCGTACTGTAGTTCCTTTATCGCCCAACATTTGCCACCTTTAGCTTAGCGGTGGTGAAGTGAAGTCATGTGGCCGTGCTGATGAGTTGTGGTGTATGTGTCTCACCTGTCTCACCTGGAGCTCCTGCAGATAGCCGGCGCTGCAACGCCTTTTTATAATCTGAAACACTGTCCTGCAGCGCTGCACGGCTTTCATTAAAGATCACTGTTTCTGTGCTACAGAGAAAACACCTCTGGAACATTTTAAATAAACATTTTAGTTTAGCTGTTTTGGATGCATAAATACGAGTAGCATGACTTCCTATTAAACAGTCCAACCCTTTCACTTCAAAACTATGATATGTATAGGCCAAAACCTTAATTTATAATAAAATAAATGTGAATGGCAGGCCTAGTTCCGACTTTAGGCGGCATCACATTTTTTATAGTTTAATAATTTCTTTCTTGGCCGACTGACAAACCAAACTGAAAACACTGTCAGAGTAATAAGAGTCATGAAACGATCCGTAAAAACCAAGTTCATAAGATCTTATTTAAATATGATTCTGGATGTAATCACTATTTACAGCCTTAATGCATTCCGACATTGAAAAATAAGATGTATTTTGGAACAATGCAGTTCTTTGAAGCGTCATTTATAATAATATGATACACACTATGGGTCAGGGGTATTTCTGTAGATACACTGCTATCCAGTCACTTCAACATAATCAACACCGTGTCATTTAGCATCCATTGAAGCGACTTTACTCTTACGAAACAGAGCCATAAACCTCTGCCGGACCTCTTTGATCTGCAGGCCGTAGATCAGAGCGTTCAGGGCGGGCAGCACCACGTGTAGCATGACGGACGCCACCTTCCTGTGGGACGCCACCTGAGGGAAGCGGTGCAGAATGATGATGATGAAGCCGGACACCAGCAGGATGGCGTAGACGGCCAGGTGAGTGGCGCAGGTCTGCAGCGCTTTTCTGTTCAGAGTCTTGTTCTTACTGCGCAGACACACCATGGCGATCCTCAGGTAGGTGAGAGTGTGTATTGACTTTGACCGTCTAGTCATTATTGGTGATTTTAACATCCATGTTGACAACCCCCAGGACAGAGGGGCTAAAGAACTGTTTTGTGTTCTTGATAGCTATGGACTGACTCAGCATGTGACGGAGCCCACGCACAATAAGGGGCACACTCTGGACTTAATTATCTCAAAGGGTCTGAATATCTCTACACAGTACATTTATCTGAGTAAAATTGACTCAAATTGAAGAAAATGTTACTCTAAAAATATTACATTTGGTCCCAACCTATATAGAGTAAAATGTACTCTTTGTTCAGAGTTGTATTTTTAGAGTTCATTTTACTCTATTATGTGCTTAGATTTGACTCTGCTTAATGGTTATTTACTCTATGTAGTGTATATTAAAAACAACTCTACTGCCATTTTACTCATAATAGAAGGTCATTTTACTCCCAATCGAACATCATTTCACTCCAATCGAATGTCATTTTACTCCAAATAGAATGTAATTTTACTCCAAATAGAAGGTAATTTTACTCAGAATAGAATAAATTAACCATAATGATCTTTATAATAAAAAAGGTCAATAAACCAAAGTGCTTAAGTAACACGAGTGGGCGTGTGTGAAGCTGACCATTGAGCGGCCCGGTGTGGGCATTTTTTCATCGCTGTGGTTCATGATACACAACCTCAATATGACTGTCTCACGTGAACACAGTCACCAGCAACAAGGACCTCACACACACTAACAGGAAAACAGAACCTAAATACACACAGGACTAATCAAACCAACAAGACACAGGTGAGGAGGGAGCAGAAAACACAGGGGCACCAGGTGAACACAATCACCAGCAACAGACAAGACGGGAGGGGGAACACTTTTCAAACTACAACAGGAAACAGAGACAGACAAACTAAAACATAGACAGATTGTGACAAATAGATTTACATGCTTCCTGTGCAATGTTTTAGCGTGGAACAAAGTAATATACTTCGCCAATAATGAAGCTATATAATATAAGAGACCGAGATCTACGGCCCCAGAGATCACCTCCGTTACAGCGTGGTCATGGTTTGACTCCAATATAATTGACTCTGCTTTTTTGATCGCACTCTAGAAGCTATGAGTAATAAATACACTCCAAAATGATTAAATATCACTATTTCAGAGCAAAATAGTAATTACTCTGGAAAAAATACTCACCAATATTTCCTGTGTAAGGTTGTGGTGACTGATGTTGCACTCTCTGATCATTCCTGTGTTTTCTTTGAGAGCTCTATTTCTGTTGACAACATTTTTCAAAAAGAGATAACCACAAAGCGATATTTAACAGAAAATACTAGGGAAATGTTTACTCAGAATTTTTCTTCCACACTTGCCCCTGCTAACATCTCAGTAAATAAGCTTGTAGATCATTTTAATTCAAAAATTCAAAATGTTATAGATGCCATTGCTCCAACTAAGGTAAAGGAAGTGACTGGGAAGAAAATATCTCCATGGAGAAAGGCCATGACCGTGAGAACAGAGAAAAAAGAGTGTCGAAAAGCTGAACGCAGGTGGCGAAAAACAAATCCCCAGGTGCACTTTGAAATGTATAAAGAGAGACTTGGCCTTTATAATTTGGAATTGAAAAACGCACGACAGTCTTTCTTCTCTGATATCATTGCCAACAACAAAAACAACGCACGTGCCTTGTTCGCTACCGTCGATAGACTAACTAATCCCCCAGTGTCAGTAGCCTCTGAATTTCTATCCACCAGGGCATGCAATGATTTTGCCTTCTTCACTGACAACATTCAGAAAATCAGACAAGCAGTCAGTGCCTCTGCATCAGGAACAGCAAATGTTTTGTCTCTGTGTCCACCTAATATCAACTCAGACATCATGACACAATTCCATCAGATTAATGATAAAAACCTAGAGGACATTATACAACTTCTGAAGTCCTCCTCCTGCTGCCTTGATATTATTCCAACAGGATTTTTCAAAAATGTTTTTCCTTGCATGGCCTCAGATCTACTTCATATAGTAAACAAGTCTCTTCACTCAGGTGTTTTTCCACAGGCCCTGAAAACTGCAGTCATTAAACCGCTCTTAAAAAAGAATAATCTAGATGCTTCAGTAATGAACAATTACAGGCCCATATCAAACCTGCCATTTCTAGGTAAAATCATTGAAAAAGTAGTTTTTCAACAGTTGAGTAATTTCTTGCATTTAAATAGTTGTTTCGATGTGTTCCAGTCAGGCTTTCGTCCAAACCACAGCACTGAGACTGCTCTTGCAAAGGTCTTCAATGACATCCACTTAAACACAGACAGTGGCAGAACTTCAGTGTTAGTATTATTAGATCTCAGTGCTGCGTTTGACACTGTTGACCACAGCATATTACTAGACCGACTAGAAAACTGGGTGGGACTTTCGGAAACAGTTCTAGATTGGTTTGAATCCTACTTAAAGGACAGAAACAACTTTGTTTCTATAGGTAAATACACATCTGAGTTGACAAATATGACATGTGGGGTTCCTCAAGGCTCCATCTTTGGGCCTCTTCTCTTTAACGTCTACATGCTACCACTGGCTCAGATAATGAAAAACAACAAAATAAGTTACCATAGCTATGCGGATGACACACACATTTAGATAACCATTTCACCAGGAGACTATTCTCCAGGTAAAACACTGAGTAAGTGCAATGAACAAATCAATGACTGGATGTGTCAGAACTTTCTCCAATTAAACAAAGATAAAACTGAGGTAATGGTCTTTGGAGCCAAGGCAGAACGTATAAAAGTTAGCGCTGAGCTTCAGCCTGCAATGTTCAAAACAACAGATAAAGCCAGAAATCTAGGTGTAGTCATGGACTCTGACCTGGGTTTCAACAGTCACATTAAAACAGTTACTAAATCAGCCTACTATCACCTAAAGAATATATCTAGGATTAAAAGACTAATGTCACAGCAGGATTTGGAAAAACTTGTCCATGATTTTATCTTCAGTAGACTCGACTACTGTAATGGTGTCTTCACAGGTCTCACTAAAAAATCTATTAGAAAGCTGCAGCTGATTCAGAACGCCGCTGCTCGAGTCCTCACTAACACTAAGAAAGTGGATCACATCACTCCTGTTCTGAAGGCTTTACACTGACTTCCTGTGTGTCAAATAATATATTTCAAAATACTGCTGCTGGTTTATAAAGCTTTGAATGGTTTAGGCCCAAAATACATTTCTGACCTCCTGCTAAATGATGAACCATCCAGATCTCTCAGATCTTCAGGGACTGGTCAGCTTTCTGTCCCCAGAGTCAGAACTAAACAAGGTAAAGCAGCGTTCAGTTATTATGCTCCAAATATTTGGAACAAACTCCCAGAAACCTGCAGGTCCGCTACAACTCTTACTACTTTTAAATCCAGGCTGAAGACTTTTCTTTTTGTCGCTGCTTTTAATTGAAACTGAGCCGTTGTGTTCATCAGTAAAGTGGAACTTCTGTGTGAACTATTCATATCTTAAACTGCACTGTAACCTTTTATTCATGTACTTTTTATTCATGGATTTTTTCTTATGTTTCTTTTATTATCTTTTACTGTTTTTAAATGCCTTTGTCTGAATGTCTTTCATTTTCATAAAGCACCTTGAATTGCCTTGTGTTGAAAGGTGCTATATAAATAAACTTGCCTTGCCTTGCCTTGCCTTGCCTTGCCTTGCCTTGCCTTGCCTTTAGCTTAGCGGTGGTGACGTGAAGTCATGTGACCGTGCTGCAGTTCCTTTATAGCCCAACATGTGCCACCTTTAGCTTAGCGGTGGTGACGTGAAGTCAAGTGACTGTACTGTAGTTCCTTTATAGCCCATTAAAGATCACTGTTTCTGTGCTACAGAGAAAACACCTCTGGAAAATATAAAATAAACATTTTAGTTTAGCTGTTTTGGATGCATAAATACGAGTAGCATGACTTCCTATTAAACAGTCCAACCCTTTCACTTCAAAACTATGATATGTACAGGCAAAAACCTAATTTATAATAAAATAAATGTGAATGGCAGGCCTAGTTCCGACTTTAGGCGGCATCACATTTTTTATAGTGTAATCATTTCTTTCTTGGCCCATGCTAAACTCTTTTGCTGAGTTTCATTAAAAGTGTTTCTGTGATCCTACAGACTGACAAACCAAACTGAAAACACTGTCAGAGTAATAAGAGTCATGAAACGATCCATAAAAACCAAGTTCATAAGATTTTATTTAAATATTATTCTGGATGTAATCACTATTTACAGCCTTAATGCATTCAGACATTGAAAAATAAGATGTATTTTGGAACAATGCAGTTCTTTGAAGCGTCATTTATAATAACATGATACACACTATGGGTCAGGGGTATTTCTGTAGATACACTGCTATCCAGTCACTTCAACATAATCAACACCGTGTCATTTAGCATCCATTGAAGCGACTTTACTCTTACGAAACAGAGCCATAACCCTCTGCCGGACCTCTTTGATCTGCAGGCCGTAGATCAGAGCGTTCAGGGCGGGCAGCACCACGTGTAGCATGACGGACGCCACCTTCCTGTGGGACGCCAGCTGAGGGAAGCGGTGCAGAATGATGACGATGAAGCCGGACACCAGCAGGATGGCGTAGACGGCCAGGTGAGTGGCGCAGGTCTGCAGCGCTTTTCTGTTCAGAGTCTTGTTCTTACTGCGCAGACACACCATGGCGATCCTCAGGTAGGTGAGCGTGACGCTGCCGATGGACGAGCCCAGCAGGACCACGGTGTATCCGAGGCCGTAGATGTTGTTGATGAGCACGCTCTCACAGGACAGCTTGAACAAGGAGGCGTTACTGCAGGAGAAGTGGACAATATTCCACCTGCAGCGAGACAGACGCACACTGAGGCCGATGAGGATCCCCACCAAGGGGAGGGGGATCACCCACGCCCACACGGACAGAACCAGCACCATCCTGTGGGTCATGATGGTGGCGTAGCGCAGAGGGTTGCAGATGGCCACGTAGCGATCGAACGCCATGATCATGAGCACGGTGTGAGAGGCGCTGGAATGGAGGTGGACGCAGAAGGCCTGGACGACGCAGTCCGTGTACCGTATGACCCGCTGCGAGTCCGGCGTCAGGAGGTCCCGCAGAACATGAGGGATGATGATGGTGGCCCCGAACACATCGTTGATGCTCATGTTGCACAGCAGGAGGTACATGGGCTGGTGGAGGCCGCTGCTCCTTAAGATCAGCACCACCAGGCCGATGTTGGACACCATGATGAAGAAGTATACGATTAGCAGGAGGATGAAGGAAGGAATATAAGACTGGGAGGGGATATTGAACCCCTCTAGGATCAGGATATCTTTACCAAAAGTGCTGTTTTCCATAGCTTTCTATCATGTAGCAATACAGGCTTTTATATGTTAAAAGTTATATAGAGTTACAGTTGCAGAAAATCAAAGACATGTACCTGAAGATCTTTGAAAAAAAGTCTTAATAAAGTGACTACAATGATTCTAAATATGCCCACATCACATACCAATGACTCGCTGTAAATAAGATGCATACATTCTGTTTTTTGCAGAAACAGAAGCACTTAACATATTAAGTCACCATGTGTTCAAAGTAAACATCTACAGTACATCAGTTCATTAAATGGTTGATTCACCTAAATTGAAAAAAGACAATTTTAAATGATATTTCAATCATGGATGAAGTTACACAATGAAGAGTTGTTCCTGAAGGCCGTTAGTTATTGACAGTAACATAGACACTGATTCTGCAAAGAGAGAAAATGTGAATTACCTGAAGATGGTTAAATAAAGTCTTAATAAAGTTACCACACTGAATCTAAATGATTTCACATCACAATAACAATGACTCGCTGTAAATTGGACGCATACATTTTGTTATGTTGCAGAAATAGAGACACTTAACATAATAAGTCACCATGTCTACCAAGTCAACATCTACATCAGTTCATTAAATGGTTCATTCACCTAAATTGAAAAAAGACAATTTAAAATGGTATTTCAATATTGGATGAAGTTACACAATGAAGAGTTGTTCCTGAAGGCCGTTAGTTATTGACAGTAACATAGAGACTGATTCTGCAAAGACAACGTGTTAATGTTAAGCTCAACATAGAACAGGTTTCAGATCAGGAAAAAACTCCAACAACAACCTTGAATTGGGGAGAAAATGTGAAAGGAAACAGCAACAGAGGAGGGATCCCTCTTCCAGGACAGACAGATACATCCATGTTGAATAGTTTTCAACGTCATTTTTCAATGCTATGAGAAACAAAACAACACTTTACATTCTCCTATAATGCTTTAAAGTGAAGGCAGAAAGAAACACACCAACAAGACATGAGAATTGAAACTGTAGCTGGTTCAAATTGGGGTAAACCAACATTCGAAGGAAGCTTGAACACTGAGAAATCCTATAAACTGCTACAGTGAATAAAGGATATGTGAAAGTACCTTAATTAATGAAGCACAATGTCTAACAGCAGCTGCTCAGACACAGTCCTGCCTCCACCTCCGAGCAGAAGTGAAGACTTTTATTTGGTGCATCGCACGTTGATAGGTCAACGGTAACTTGGCAACAATGAAGCTTCATTATGTGTATCTAACGAAGGTTAATTCAAGATATTGGCAGGAAGGGTGGCTAAGACATATATGCAGTGGCGGACGGCCCATAGGGGCGCTAGGGGCACCGCCCCACCTCTTGCCAGATACAAAATAAAAAATAAAAAAAAATATTAAATAAAAAAATATATATTTAAAAAAAATATATTTAAAAAAAATATATATTTTATATTTTAATTTTTAATGAACAAGGTAAATATCATACAATTGGTATCACAACATTTTATAATCTACAATACAATCTCGTTTAAAATTCTGTTACGATTTCTAAAGTTACTGATAAGTCACCTGTTTCCTGCCTGGCCTTGCCCATGGCATTAGTTTATCATTACCGGGCGGAGCCCCCGAGCCAAACAGCAGCAACCAGCACGTTGCAAAAGTCTCTATAGTAAACTGTGCCGCCGAAACATAATTTCAGCCAATCAGCGGCGTCAAATATTTTGGTCACGTGGGCGCTCACATTGGCGCCCATGTTGCTTACGCGCGTTGACGTGAGTTGTTTTTTAGACTCGTGAGTGACCAAGGTGACGCAGTATTTGGATGAGAATGGTGTGCAGGTGGAGTCGCCGGAACCTCGGTCCGCCCAAGAGCTACTCTCCAATCCTTTCGAAAGGAGAAGTTTGGGAGATAAATTGATACTTAAAGACCTTGGACCGGACCAACCCGATTTGTATATAAAGCAAGCTCGTGAAAAAGACAAAACGTATCAACAAGGCTTCTCACATGGCTTGCTGGATGCAAACAGGTAAATGCTATCTTTTGTTTCACATGCTTGCTCTTCAAACAGCCGGGGACAGATACGATCTGTTCAGAAACTAGACAATAGTTAAACAAGTACAAACCACAGACTGTCTGTGTCATGGAGAATACAGTCGCTGGTTTATTTATGTCTGTAGGCCGTTGTTGTGAGTGTGGACGGTCGGAGCATATATAACGTTAGCTTAGCCAAGCTCCATTCAGGAAACAAGCATTCTAAAAGGTGTTTCTCTGCCGTCTGTCTGCAGACTTGTCAAAGCATTAATTCATGGTTTTTACTAACCGGTATCAGTATGATGTTACGTCGGCATCATTTAGAAACGTGTATTACAATTTAATCACGGTAAAATATGTTCATGTTGTTGTAGTTGTAGCTCCCGAGCCAGCGCGTCTTGTTTGCATGATGCGGGTAAACACAGCTGGCAGCTGCGGTGAAACTCGAGCGACTAGAGCGATGCGATAGGAGCGTTGAGAGCGAAGCGGATATTCGCATCGCGTCCAGTCTGAATGCAGCATAGCGAGCTCCGCGCTGCACTGGAAACGCGCCATTACATCACCAGAAGTCCTAATTTAAGGGGTAATCTCTCCCAAAAAAAATGTTCTTACTCACTCTATCAATAGCCCCACCAAAAATATTTTCCACCAGCCGCCACTGCATATATGACTAAATATCTTGGAGTTTGCTCGTGTGTTGACGAAGCAGCAACCTCCGGGTCTAATAAATAAAGCCAACACGGCCTTGTGATCTTCAAATGGCCACTTTAGGGCTCTGAAAGTGAGATAATCCCCATTGACCCCCATGTTAAAATGCCCAACCCTATACAGCAGAAACAAACATGTTTGCAGCCTGGTGGAAGAAAAAAAACATTCTGGCCTATTTATGACAGCTATACCGAGGTTTACATTTGTATATAACTTGCTTGTTTAATATAAATGTAATGATGCAGGAATGAGTCCTAAAACCTGTAAATTAGTCAGCATGTTGTAACCTTCAGTCCCCTGGTCTGTAGGTCAATGGTTTTTGGTTTTGGTTGTTATCCTGAAATAAGGTCTGTGGTTAACACAAGCTGAAGAGGTTAGAATTCTACGGCCTAAAATACGTCAGTAAATACCAGAGGTGGGGACTCGAGTCACATGACTTGACTCGAGTCCGACTCGAGCTTGAGACAGATGACTTGAAAGGACTTGACTTTTTTTAATTAAATATTTGCGTTTGTTTTTGTATTGAGATATTACGTTTAGTTTTTTCGAAATGTGATTGGGTGATTATAGCGCCGTGCGTGCAAACCTGGCAACTGTGGAGTCTATTTTTATGTAACATTACAAGACTGATTCTTATTATTACATTATATGCTTATTGTGCTCATGATATTGCTATGATATTGCTAGGACGTGTAATAAAATGTATTGTCGCACGAGGTTCAAGGCTCTTGACGGATGTGGTGGTTACAGATTACAGCTTTGCTGCCTTTGATTCCCAAAGACGTGACGAGTCCTTGGCCAAGTAAAATATATCTCTCGCTCTCTTAAAAATAAATAGTTACATTTAGAAGTTGTCTTTCTTTTCTGGAATTCTGAACCCAACACAACCCAGGAGTGTCAGTTAACATGGCAGCGGCTAGCTTTACTCCAAAAATAGTCAAGTTTTGATTCAAGGATTATGTTGTTGATGACGCTAATAAGAAAAGAACAGCGGTATGAAGGGTCTGCAGCATAAACCCACGGAGAAAAAAACCCACGGAGAAAGGTAGGCTACGTGGATGTGTTGTGTTAGCCAGAAAGCTAACGTTAAGTTTAAGCTATGTTAGACTTGGTTTCAAATTGATTAAGCAAAGAGAAGACAAAACGGTAAATGAACACTAGAACCGCCAAGGGATATATTTTTGACTAATCCTGATAATGACGGGCTGTCTGTCACGATTCTCACATTATGTCACGTTTGTAGTTTTGTCTCTGTTGGTGTTTTTCTTGTCTTTGGGTTTCCTGTGTTATTGTGTAAAGTGTTCACCCCCGTTTCCTGTCTGTCTGCTTTCTGTCTGTTTCCCTCCCTGATTACCCGATTGTGTTCACCTGTTGTCCTTGTGTTTCTCCTCCCCTGCCCAGCTGTGTCTTGTTCTGTGATTACCCTTCTGTGTATTTAGTCTAGTCTTCCCCTGTGTTCCATGTCGGTTCATTGTTTCCCCTCCATGTTATTCCACGGTCTGTGTTCCTTGTGCTGCTTGTTGGTTTGGATATTTTGGATTCTGCCTTGTTTTTGCCACAGCTTTATAGTATTTAATAAAGCTCGCTTTTCGTTATTCTGCATTTGAGTCCTACCTGCTTCACCCATTCGTAACAGAATGAACCGACCACATTTGGACTCAGCAGATTTTAATGTTTTGGCCCCACAGGCGGAATGTCTCGGGTACTCTCTGGAGTACATTTTTTACACCTGGAAGAACGCCTCATCTAGACGGGGTAAAGAGGCTGCTTTGAAGGAGGCACGCCGGGAGGTTGCTCGCAAGCCCTGGCTCAGGAGCTTGTTGCCTGAGTGGCTACAAACCTTTACAAGTAGCCCTGAAGAATTGTCACAAGCTTATAACCCTTTCCTGGGATCCGACTACTGTCCTGTTGAAGGTCCACAGAGTCTCCAAAAAGCCTCTAGGAGACGCAGGGCCAGGATTCCAGCCCGTGCTCCAACAGCCATGATCCCGGCTTCAGTTCCGGTTTCCACAGCCATGGATCCATGCACCAGTACCGGCCCGCAGAGCTATGTTTCCTTGCTCGATTACCTGGCCCACACAGCCATGGTCCAGGCCTCTGTTCCGGTTCCAGCGGCTCCAGTTCCAACCTCAGACCTTTTCTCAGGAACCCGTCTGGCGTTTGGAGGTCCACGGAGCCTCCAAAAGGTCTCTGGAAGATGCAAGGCCAGGATTCCAGCCCGTACTCCAGCGGCTCCGGCTCCAGTGCCGGTCACAGCGGCCATGGTTCCGGCCCTGGTTCCGGCCTCAGCAACCATGGTTACAGCCCCAGTTCTGGCCCCAGCAGCCATGGTTCCGGCCCCAGTCCTGGTCCCAGCTGCCATAGTCCCTCCTCTAGTCCCTTCCCTAGTCCCTCCTCAGGTCACGTTCCTAGTCCCTTCTCTAGTCCCACCTCTACTCACTTCTCTAGTCCCTTCCCAAGTCCCTTCCCGAGTCCCTTCCCAAGTCCCTTCTCTAGTCCCTTCTCTAGTCCCATCTCCAGTTCCCTCTCCAGTCCCCTCTCGAGTCACCTCTCGAGTTCCATCTCTAGTCCCTACTCAAGTCCCGCCTCTAGTCAATTCCCTAGTCCCATCTCTACTCCCTCCTCTAGTAACTTCTCGAGTCCCCTCTCCAGTCCCCTCTCGAGTTCCCTCCTCTAGTCCCTCCTTTAGTCCCTGCTCTAGTCCCTCCTTTAGTCCCTCCTCGAGTCCCCTCTCTAGTTCCCCTCTCGAGTCCCCTCTCTAGTTCCCCTCTCAAGTCCCCTCTCGAGTTCCCTCCTCTAGTCTCTCCTCTAGTCCCCTCTGGAGTTCAGTCTCTAGTTCCCCTCTCGAGTCACGTCTCAAGTCCCTACCCAATGTCCTGGTCCGTTGGAGGTTCCGCTGGGGGTCCTGCCAACTCCATATCCTGTCCCGTTGGAGGTCCCGCCGTCTACTCTCCTGCCGGGGGTCCTGCCAGCTTCTTGTCCTGTCTCGTTGGAGGTCCCGCCGTCTACTCTCCTGCCGGGGGTCCTGCCAACCCTTTGTCCTGTGCCGTTGGAGGCCCCGCCGACTGCTCTTCTGCCGGGGGTCCTGCCAGCTCCTTGTCCTGTCCCGTTGGAGGTCCCGCCGACTACTCTCCTGCCGGGGGTCCTGCCAACTACTCTTCTGCCGGGGGTCCTGCCAACCCTATGTCCTGTGCCGTTGGAGGTCCCGCCGACTGCTCTCCTGCCGGGGGTCCTGCCAATCCTATGTCCTGTTCCTCTGGGGGTCCCACCGACAACTCTTCTGCCAGGGGCCCCCCCTTCAAGACTGCTGTCTCCGAAGCCTGATAAGGATGTGTGTGTAAAAAACGCAAACTCTTACTGATATGTGCTGGGTCCAGGCTCAAGGGCGTATGGCACACTCAACTCTTTCCAGGACATGCCGGGGCCCTGCCTGCCTGTAGCTTTGCCGATATCTGTGTTGGTAATAGATTAAGAGCGGTGAATCAGCTTAGACACAGGAAGCGCTCAAAAGTTTGTGTGAGTTTATCAAATGTAGCAGTGATTCCATGTCAGCCACAGCTTGTTACAAAAAACCTGACTGATAGTGTTTTCAACAAACTTAAACTAGCTTTATTAAATGTCAGGTCTTTGGCAGGTAGAACATTTTTAATCAATGATTTTATCACTGAGCACAATCTCGATTGTATGTTTTTAACGGAAATTTGGATTGAACAAAATAACAGTGCAGCTGTTCTTATCGAATCAACCCCTCCCAACTTTAGTTTTATGAGTCAGGAAAGAATGCATAAGAGAGGGGGTGGATTTTCTATTCTGTTCAATGATTCCCTTCAATGCAGGAAGACATCTTATGGGAACTTTGCTTCTTTTGAATATGTGGCCCTTCAGCTGAAATGCTCCTCTCGAGCTCTGTTCCTAAATATCTATAGACCACCCAAATACTGTGCAAGCTTTTTTGATGACTTTACTGAACTGCTGTCTATAGTCTGTATTGACTTTGACCGTCTAGTCCAGGGGTCGGCAACAGGCGGACCGCGGTCAACCCAGATGCCAACCTATACGGACCCGGAGCTATAATCAATACATTAATAGGGGATTTTTCGGCGCCTCCTGCTTTTTTAACGCTGATTTGGGTGACTTGTGTAATTCGTGGAGAACAGAAGAGTTTTTGTTTTGGGGGTGGGGAGTCCGTCCGTCAGTCCGACTGACAGACAACTTCTCACTTCAAAAAAGAAGAAGAAATCTAGACCGCAAAAATAATTAAACAAGCGAGTACCTGTTTGTCCTGGCCAAGGACAGGTTCGATGAACACAACACGAGCGTAACGTGTCTTCACGTGGTATATGTCTCGTCCAGTCTATGGTCTCGTCTGAAAGGAGTGCTGACAGAGAGCACCGGAACGCCGCTCCAGCTCTTCAAATATTGCAGTACCCATAAGGAGCCGTACACATGCCGCAGTGTTTGCGTGGCTGTGTCTTTAGTTGTAAGCACAGTGGCGATCTGTTGTTATTAGCATCTGGTTAGCTAGCTATGCTAACGAATTTAAAGAGCTTTTCTACAACCAGGTGGAAGAGAGCTCTCTCCTGAGAGGCTCACATAACCTCAGCTCAGTGAGGAGGTTAAGGCACACCTTGATATGATCATTATAGTTATTAATGCGATATTAGACTAAATGAAAAACAGGTATAAAATACTATGACAGTCACAAAAAAGTTGTTAAAAATAACAAGAATAGAGTTTAAAAGGGGAGTGATTTGTAACATATCCAAAAAGAAAATCTGCTTACAGTTCTGTTTCATATGGGTGTTGAGAGATGTATCCATAGATCTCTTCATGTTGCTCTCAAAGTGCACCAGATTGATGCTTTTAACTTCAATATTTAAGAGGTTGCTTTTTCTATGCACAGCATGAAAGAAAGGCCAAATGAATGGGCTGTGATTTTAGTTTTTTTAAGCAGAGGTTAAGTTCAATCATTTGTACGGCCCTCGGAGGATGTTGTAAAAATTGAAAGGAAAAAGGTTCCCCACCCCTGCTGTAAATAATAATAAAAACCCTTGATTTATAACTTAACATCTCTGTCTCCTATTGATCTGATTATAAAGAATAGCCAGTTAATTGAAGCATTACAGCACAGGCCTTTGTCAGATGGTATATTACGCTGTTTTTTTTCTGCTTCGAATAGTTCTCTCTTTTTTCACCATACAGGTGTTTGCATCACTGTAACCAATGAGCACCTGCATGTGTATGAGAATGGCCCTGACACCATTTCAGCCCAGATTTACAAACTCCTGGCAGGACAAGCTCAATTCTCGCACTGAATTTTAAAAAAGTGAGTGAGGGACTGCAATATAAGAGGGAAAGAAAGAGAAACTTTTAAACTGTTCAATTGTTATGATGTGTAAAGACTGATATTGTTCTATAATCGTCTGAAACGGTTAAGTCATGATGTGAAACGGTTAACAAAGAAAAAGGGAAACTCAAGCTGCTGCTACACTTTATTTTATATATCTAAAATTAAGCACTTTTAAGATCTACACATTTTCAAAAGCTATTTTATTTATTTTCTCCTATTTTATTTTTAAATGCTGCCGAGAGGAACATTACACATATCCACAGTATTTACTGTATATCTGTATAGTTCAATTTTAATTGACGATAAATATTGTTGTTCATGAATTGTACTTTCTTTATTTGATTGGCAGTCAGTTGTTGATTACATGCAGACGTTGATAAAGCTACAGCTACTTTAATATATATCACACTAATTCATAAGGCAACTTAGACATTTTGATGTTCCGGACCTTTGCATGGGGACATTTTCTCTAACTGGACCTTGTTGAATTTTAGTTGAATACCCCTGGTCTAGTCATTGTTGGTGATTTTAACATCCATGTTGACAACCCCCAGGACAGAGGGGCTAAAGAACTGTTTTGTGTTCTTGATAACTATGGACTGACTCAGCATGTGACGGAGCCCACGCACAATAAGGGGCACACTCTGGACTTAATTATCTCAAAGGGTCTGAATATCTCTACACAGTAAATGTATCTGAGTAAAATCTACTCAAATTGAAGAACATTTTACTCTAAAAATATTACATTTGGTCCCAACCTATATAGAGTAAAATGTACTCTTTGTTCAGAGTTGTATTTTTAGAGTTCATTTTTCTCTATTATGTGCTTAGATTTGACTCTGCTTAATGGTTATTTACTCTATGTAGTGTATATTAAAAATAACTCTACTGCCATTTTACTCATAGAAGGTAATTTCACTCCAATCGAATGTCATTTTACTCCCAATAGAAGGTAATTTTACTCAGAATAGAATAAATTAACCATAATGATCTTTATAATAAAAAAGGTCAATAAACCAAAGTGCTTAAGTAACATGAGTGGGCGTGTGTGAAGCTGACCATTGAGCGGCCCGACCAAGCAAGGAGGCAGAGGGTTAAAATACAACCCGGTGTGGGCATTTATTCATCGCTGTGGTTCATGATACAAAGCCTCAATATGACTGTCTCACGTGAACACAGTCACCAGCAACAAGGACCTCACACACACTAACAGGAAAACAGAACCTAAATACACACAGGACTAATCAAACCAACAAGACACAGGTGAAGAGGGAGGAGAAAACACAGGGGCACCAGGTGAACACAATCACCAGCAACAGACAATACGGGAGGGGGAACACTTTTCAAACTACAACAGGAAACATAGACAGACAAACTAAAACATAGACAGATTGTGACAAATAGATGTACATGCTTCCTGTGCAATGTTTTAGCGTGGAACAAAGTAATATACTTCGCCAATAATGAAGCTATATAATATAAGAGACCGAGATCTACGGCCCCATAGATCACCTCATTTACAGCGTGGTCATGGTTTGACTCCAATAGAATTGACTCTGCATTTTTTATCGCACTCTAGAAGCTATGAGTAATAAATACACTCCAAAATGATTAAATATCACTATTTCAGAGCAAAATAGTAATTACTCTGGAAAAAATACTCACCAATATTTCCTGTGTAAGGTTGTGGTGACTGATGTTGCACTCTCTGATCATTCCTGTGTTTTCTTTGAGAGCTCTATTTCTGTTCACAAACATGTTCAAAAAGAGGTTACCACAAAGCGATATTTAACAGAAAATACTAGGGAAATGTTTACTCAGAATTTTTCTTCCACACTTGCCCCTGCTAACATCTCAGTAAATGAGCTAGTAGATCATTTTAATTCAAAAATTAAAAATGTTATAGATGCCATTGCTCCAACTAAGGTAAAGGAAGTGACTGGGAAGAAAATATCTCCATGGAGAAAGGCCATGACCGTGAAAACAGAAAAAAGAGAATGTCGAAAAGCTGAACGCAGGTGGCGAAAAACAAATCCCCAGGTGCACTTTGAAATCTATAAAGAGAGACTTGGCCTTTATAATTTGGAATTCAAATTTGTCCGACAGTCTTTCTTCTCTGATATCATTGCCAAAAACAAAAACAACGCACGTGCCTTGTTCGCTACCGTCGATAGACTAACTAACCCCCCAGTGTCAGTAGCCTCTGAATGTCTATCCACCAGGGCGTGCAATGATTTTGACTTCTTCACTGCATCAGGAACAGCAAATGTTTTGTCTCTGTGTCCACCTAATATCAACTCAGACATCATAACACAATTCCATCAGATTAATGATAAAAACCTAGAGGACATTATACAACTTCTGAAATCCTCCTCTTGCTGCCTTGATATTATTCCAACAGGATTTTTCAAAGATGTTTTGCCTTGCATGGCCTCAGAACTACTTCATATAGTAAACAAATCTCTTCACTCAGGTATTTTTCCACAGGCCCTGAAAACTGCAGTCATTAAACCGCTCTTAAAAAAGAATAATCTAGATGCTTCAGTAATGAACAATTACAGGCCCATATCAAACCTGCCATTTCTAGGTAAAATCATTGAAAAAGTAGTCTTTCAACAGTTGAGTAATTTCTTGCATTTAAATAGTTGTTTCGATGTGTTCCAGTCAGGATTTTGTCCAAACCACAGCACTGAGACTGCTCTTTAAAGGTCTTCAATGACATCCACTTAAACACAGACAGTGGCAGAACTTCAGTGTTAGTATTATTAGATCTCAGTGCTGCGTTTGACAATGTTGACCACAACATATTACTAGACCGACTGGAAAACTGGGTGGGACTTTCGGAAACAGTTCTAGATTGGTTTGAATCCTACTTAAAGGACAGAAACAACTTTGTTTCTATAGGTAAATACACATCGGAGTTGACAAATATGACATGTGGGGTTCCTCAAGGCTCCCTCTTTGGGCCTCTTCTCTTTAACGTCTACATGCTACCACTGGCTCAGATAATGAAAAACAACAAAATAAGTTACAATAGCTATGCAGATGACACACACATTTAGATAACCATTTCACCAGGAGAATATTCTCCAGTTAAAACACTGAGTAAGTGCATTGAACAAATCAATGACTGGATGTGTCAGAACTTTCTCCAATTAAACAAAGATAAAACTGAGGTAATGGTTTTTGGAGCAAAGTCAGAACGTATAAAAGTTAGCGCTGAGCTTCAGTCTGCAATGTTCAAAACAACAGATAAAGCCAGAAATCTAGGTGTAGTCATGGACTCTGACCTGAGTTTCAACAGTCACATTAAAACAGTTACTAAATCAGCCTATTATCACCTAAAGAATATATCTAGGATTAAAAGACTAATGTCACAGCAGGATTTGGAAAAACTTGTTCATGCTTTTATCTTCAGTAGACTCGACTACTGCAATGGTGTCTTCACAGGTCTCACTAAAAAATATATTAGAAAGCTGCAGCTGATTCAGAACGCCGCTGCTCGAGTCCTCACTAACACTAAGAAAGTGGATCACATCACTCCTGTTCTGAAGTCTTTACACTTGCTTCCTGTGTGTCAACGAATATATTTCAAAAATACTGCTGCTGGTTTATAAAGCATTGAATGGTTTAGGCCCAAAATACATTTCTGACCTCCTGCTAAATGATGAACCATCTAGATCTCTCAGGTCTTCAGGGACTGTTCAGCTTTCTGTCCCCAGAGTCAGAACTAAACATGGAGAAGCAGCGTTCAGTTATTATGCTCCAAATATCTGGAACAAACTCCCAGCAACCTGCAGGTCCGCTGCAACTCTTACTACTTTTAAATCAAGGCTGAAGACTTTTCTTTTTGTCGCTGCCTTTAATTGAAACTGAGCCGTTATGTTCATCAGTAAAGTGGAACTTCTGTGTGAACTATTCATATCTTAAACTGCACTGTAACCTTTTATTCATGTACTTTTTATTCATGTATTTGTTCTTATAATGTTTATTTTATTATCTTTTACTGTTTTTAAATGCCTTTGTCTGAATGTCTTTCATTTTTGTAAAGCACCTTGACATTCCTTGTGTTGAAAGGTGCTATATAAATAATCTTGCCTTGCCTTGCCTTGCCTTGCCTTGCCTTGCCTTTAGCTTAGCGGTGGTGACGTGAAGTCATGTGACCGTGCTGTAGTTCCTTTATAGCCCAACATTTGCCACCTTTAGCTTAGCGGTGGTGACGTGAAGTCATGTGACCGTGCTGTAGTTCCTTTATAGCCCAACATTTGCCACCTTTAGCTTAGCGGTGGTGACGTGAAGTCAAGTGACCGTACTGTAGTTTCTTTATAGCCCAACATTTGCCACCTTTAGCTTAGCGGTGGTGAAGTGAAGTCATGTGACCGTACTGTAGTTCCTTTATAGCCCAACATTTGCCACCTTTAGCTTAGCGGTGGTGACGTGAATTCATGTGGCCGTGCTGATGAGTTGTGGTGTGTGTGTCTCACCTGTCTCACCTGGAGCTCCTGCAGATAGCCGGCGCCGCAACGCCTTTTTATAATCTGAAACACTGTCCTGCAGCGCTGCACGGCTTTCATTAAAGATCACTGTTTCTGTGCTACAGAGAAAACACCTATGGAAAATATAAAATAAACATTTTAGTTTAGGTGTTTTGGATGCATAAATACGAGTAGCATGACTTCCTATTAAACAGTCCAACCCTTTCACTTCAAAACTATGATATTTAAAGGCCAAAAACTTCATTTATAATAAAATAAATGTGAATGGCAGGCCTAGTTCCGACTTTAGGCGGCATCACATTTTTTTATAGTTTAATCATTTCTTTCTTGGCCCATGCTACACTATTTTGCTGAGTTTCATTAAAAGTGTTTCTGTGATCCTACAGACTGACAAACCAAACTGAAAACACTGTCAGAGTAATAAGAGTCATGAAACGATCCGTAAAAACCAAGTTCATAAGATTTTATTTAAATATTATTCTGGATGTAATCACTATTTACAGCCTTAATGCATTCAGACATTGAAATATAAGATGTATTTTGGAACAATGCAGTTCTTTGAAGCGTCATTTATAATAATATGATACACACTATGGGTCAGGGGTATTTCTGTAGATACACTGCTATCCAGTCGCTTCAACATAATCAACACCGTGTCATTTAGCATCCATTGAAGCGACTTTACTCTTACGAAACAGAGCCATAACCCTCTGCCGGACCTCTTTGATCTGCAGTCCGTAGATCAGAGCGTTCAGGGCGGGCAGGACCACGTTTAGCATGACGGACGCCACCTTCCTATGGGACGCCACCTGAGGGAAGCGGTGCAGAATGATGACGATGAAGCCGGACACCAGCAGGATGGCGTAGACGGCCAGGTGAGTGGCGCAGGTCTGCAGCGCTTTTCTGTTCAGAGTCTTGTTCTTACTGCGCAGACACACCATGGCGATCCTCAGGTAGGTGAGCGTGACGCTGCCGATGGACGAGCCCAGCAGGACCACGGTGTATCCGAGGCCGTAGATGTTGTTGATGAGCACGCTCTCACAGGACAGCTTGAACAAGGAGGCGTTATTGCAGGAGAAGGAGTGGACAATAATCCACCTGCAGCGAGACAGACGCACACTGAGGCCGATGAGGATCCCCACCAAGGGGAGGGGGATCACCCACGCCCACACGGACAGAACCAGCACCATCCTGTGGGTCATGATGGTGGCGTAGCGCAGAGGGTTGCAGATGGCCGCGTAGCGATCGAACGCCATAATCATGAGCACGGTGTGAGAGGCGCTGGAATGGAGGTGGACGCAGAAGGCCTGGACGACGCAGTCCATGTACCGGATGACCCGCTGCGAGTGTGGCGTCAGGAGGTCCCGCAGAACATGAGGGATGATGATGGTGGCCCCGAACACATCGTTGATGCTCATGTTGCACAGCAGGAGGTACATGGGCTGGTGGAGGCCGCTGCTCCTTAAGATCAGCACCACCAGGCCGATGTTGGACACCATGATGAAGAAGTATACGATTAGGAGGAGGATGAAGCAAGGAATATAAGACTGGGAGGGGATATTGAACCCCTCTAGGATCAGGATATCTTTACCAAAAGTGCTGTTTTCCATAGCTTTCTATCATGTAGCAATACAGGCTTTTATATGTTAAAAGTTATATAGAGTTGCAGTTGCAGAAAATCAAAGACATGTACCTGAAGATCTTTGAAAAAAAGTCTTAATAAAGTGACTACAATGATTCTAAATATGCCCACATCACATAACAATGACTCGCTGTAAATAAGACGCATACATTCTGTTTTTTGAAGAAACAGAAGCACTGAACATATTAAGTCACCATGTGTTCAAAGTCAACATCTACTTCAGTTCATTAAATGGTTGATTCACCTAAAATGAAAATAGACAATTTTAAATGGTATTTCAATATTGGATGAAGTTACGCAATGAAGAGTTGTTCCTGAAGGCCGTTAGTTATTGACAGTAACATAGACACTGGTTCTGCAAAGGCAACATGTTCATGTTAAGCTCAACATAGAACAGGTTTCAGATCAGTACAAAACTCCAATGAAAACCTTTAAATGGGGAGAAAATGTGAATTACCTGAAGATGATTAAATAAAGTCTTAATAAAGTTACCACACTGAATCCAAATGATTTCACATCACAATAACAATGACTCGCTGTAAATTGGACGCATACATTTTGTTATGTTGCAGAAATAGAGACACTTAACATAATAAGTCACCATGTCTACCAAGTCAACATCTACATCAGTTCATTAAATGGTTGATTCACCTAAAATGAAAAAAGACAATTTGAAATGGTATTTCAATATTGGATGAAATTACACAATGAAGAGTTGTTCCTGAAGGCCGTTAGTTATTGACAGTAACATAGAGACTGATTCTGCAAAGACAACGTGTTCATGTTAAGCTCAACATAGAACAGGTTTCAGATCAGGAAAAAACTCCAACAACAACCTTGAAATGGGGAGAAAATGTGAAAGGAAACAGCAACAGAGGAGGGATCGCTCTTCCAGGACAGACAGATACATCCATGTTGAATAGTTTTCAACGTCATTTTTCAATGCTATGAGAAACAAAACAACACTTTACATTCTCCTATAATGCTTTAAAGTGAAGGCAGAAAGAAACACACCAACAAGACATGAGAATTGAAACTGTAGCTGGTTAAAATTGGGGTAAACCAACATTCGAAGGAAGCTTGAACACTGAGAAATCCTATAAACTGCTACAGTGAATAAAGGATATGTGAAAGTACATTCATTAATTAAGCACAATGTCTAACAGCAGCTGCTCAGACACAGTCCTGCCTCCACCTCCGAGCAGAAGTGAAGACTTTTATTTGGTGCATCGCGCGTTGATAGGTCAACGGTAACTTGGCAACAATGAAGCTTCATTATGTGTATCTAACGAAGGTTAATTCAAGATATTGGCAGGAAGGGTGGCTAAGACATATATGACTAAATATCTTAGGGTTTGCTCGTGTGTTGACCAAGCAGCAACTTCCGGTTCTAATAAATAAAGCCAACACGGCCTGGTGATCTTCAAATGGCCACTTTAGGGCTCTGAAAGTGAGATAATCCCCATTGACCCCCTTGTTAAAAGGCCCAACCCTATACAGCAGAAACAAACATGTTTGCAGCCTGGTGGAAGAAAACAAACGTTCTGGCCTATTTATGACAGCTCTACCGAGGTTTACATTTGTATATAACTTGCTTGTTTAATATAAATGTAATGATGCAGGAATAAGTCCTAAAACCTGTAAATTAGTCAGCATGTTGTAACCTTCAGTCCCCTGGTCTGTAGGTCGATGGTTTTTGGTTTTGGTTGTTATCCTGAAATAAGGTCTGTGGTTAACACAAGCTGAAGAGGTTAGAATTCTACGGCCTAAAATACGTCAGTAAATACCAGAGGTGGGGTCTCGAGTCACATGACTTTCCTTTTTTTAATTAAATATTTGCGTTCGTTTTTGTATTGAGATATTACGTTTAGTTTTTTCGAAATGTGATTGGGTGATTATAGCGCCGTGTGTGCAAACCTGGCAACTGTGGAGTCTATTTTTATATAACATTACAAGACTGATTCTTATTATTACATGATATGCTTATTATGCTCATGATATTGCTATGACTATAGAATAAATAGACACAATCACTAATCCCAGGTTCTGATGGGTTAGATACCAACGAGGGGAATAGTCAGAAGAAAGTTTGGCTTGCAATATCGAAAGTAGCAAGGTCGAGTGCAGAGACTGAGAGAACACAAAGAGGTGGTCAGAACGGCACATCGCACCGGCCTTGACTCTGTATGGGAGCCGCGCTCCCCCGCAGAGCTAGGAAGCAACATTATGGTTTCCCACTATATCTGAAGAAATGTTAGAGAAAACAAATGAGTATGATGGTGCCAGAGTAGGGAGGGACTTCCACAGGCCGGCCGAATGCTGATTGGAGGATCGTGTTGCCAAGAGATTTTATCTGAGTCTGCGCACCGACCAAAGAGAACCAAGTCTAAACCGCGCTATCTCTTCAGCTATTCTTGACCAATCATAAATGTACGGGCAACGCCCTGTGTAATAAAATGTATTGTCGCACGAGGTTCAAGGCTCTTGACGGATTTGGTGGTTACAGATTACAGCTTTGCTGCCTGTGATTCCCAAAGACGTGACGAGTCCTTGGCCAAGTAAAATATATCTTTCACTCTCTTAACAATACATAGTTAAACTTAGAAGTTGTCTGTCTTTTCTGGAATTCTGAACCCAACACAACCCAGGAGTGTCAGTTAACATGGCAGCGGCTAGCTTTACTCCAAAAATAGTCAAGTTTTGATTCAAGGATTATGTTGTTGATGACGCGACTAAGAAAAGAACAGCGGTATGAAGGGTCTGCAGCATAAAGATCGGTGACAGGACCACCACAGTCCACAACATCCAACTTCATTCGTCACTACAAAAAAACCCACGGAGAAAGGTAGGCTTCGTGGATGTGTTGTGTTAGCCAGAAAGCTAACGTTAAGTTTAAGCTACGTTAGACTTGGTTTTAAATTGATTAAGCAAAGAGAAGACAAAACGGTAAATGAACACTAGAACCGACAAGGGATATCTTTTTTTACTGACAGGCTGTCAGGAGAGAGAGAGAGGGAGAGGAAAAGAGATGCCTCGTTTATTTCCCCTGTGTTATTATCAGAAGTTACTGTAAACTTTTGAATAATGTAGTTCATCTACTATATACTATAATTTGGAATTGAAATTTGTCCGACAGTCTTTCTTCTCTGATATCATTGCCAAAAACAAAAACAACGCACGTGCCTTGTTCGCTACCGTCGACAGACTAACTAACCCCCCAGTGTCAGTAGCCTCTGAATTTCTATCCACCAGGGTGTGCAATGATTTTGCCTTCTTCACTGCATCAGGAACAGCAAATATGTTGTCTCTGTGTCCACCTAATATCAACTCAGACATCATGACACAATTCCATCAGATTAATGATAAAAACCGAGAGGACATTATACAACTTTTGAAATCCTCCTCTTGCTGCCTTGATATTATTCCAACAAGATTTTTTTCAAAGATGTTTTGCCTTGCATGGCCTCAGATCTACTTCATATACAGATGTAGCACCCCAGATAGGACTCACATGGGTGTGTCCCAGTCAAAAGCCCAGCGGATGCCAGTGGCTGGGGGTGTTGCCAAATTGCTAGAGGGCGTTGCCCAATTTCCCCATGTGTTCAATTACAGGATTTAACCAAGAGATGGCGCTTCATTCACAAAATACACAATGGGTGTTGTAGAAACATCAATATTTTAGATCAAATAAAGTATATAGTTTGCTTTATGCAGTATATTTCTTGTAATATTGTTGGGGTGTTTTTACACAGTACAGTAGATTGAAGTAAATCAATTTATACATTAAGATAAGATAAAATGGATCTTAATTAATCCCGTGGGGAAATTCAGTAGTTCAAACAGCAACAGGGTGAGAGTGAAAAACAGGACAGCACAGATTCATACAGATTAATACAATCAAAAATAAGATGAGTGATACAAATAATATTAATGAGAAACTATGAAATAAGAAATGAATAAAACTAAAATGTAATTATCATATCATATATTATAATGTATTGTATTATTAAGTAATATCATACATTAACCCCATTATAGTAGATGCCACATTGAATGGATGAACACATGTAGGCTATGCATCAATAATTACAACAGAGTATTTCTAAATACAAGTTGTAAAAATACTTATATGTATTTAATATTAACCCTTTGGAGTCGACCGTCACGCCGGCGTGATCAGATCACATGACCTGTTCAAGCCGGTGCCGCATAAAAACAACAGTCCGGACAACATTGCCGTGTGTTTCTGTCGTGTGTTTACTGGCTTGAAACTATATCCCAGTCTTTGTTTCATGCAAAAATACCCAGTAAACACGGAGATACGATGATATAAAGTTAATACATTTCAAAAGTATGAAAAATGGAAGCACATTTTTGAATATATTCGCCGTATTTGATCATTTCACGAAATGTAAAATACTGGAAACTGTAGATCCTGCTCAACAGGATGTATATGTGTATTTCTGTCGAAAGTACTTGCTTGAAACTATATGCCAGTCTTTGTTTCATGCAAAAATACCCAATAAACACGGACATACGATGATATAAAGTTAATACAGATATATTTCAGAAGTATGAATAATGGAAGCACATATTTTAATATCTTCACCGTATTTTATCATTTTACGAAACGGAAAATACTGGAAACTGTAGATTCTGCTCAACAGGATGTATTTACCAGGGAGGGGGTGAGGTAATCAGGTTTGTGTACATAATGTGTATATATATATATATATTTGTATTATATTTATAATAACACTTTTGCCTTATCAGAATGAAATCCCATGCTACCTCAATCAAACTTTCACATTATCATAGTGACATCCCATGTATATATTTACAGCTTTTAAATGGTTTCGTTGTGTATGTTTGTGTTATGAAAAATAATGTAATTTTCAAAACGTTTTTTTTTTGTGATTTTGGCTCCAAAATGTTCATATAGTAGAAGATCACTGCTCTAAACAAAGTCAAAAATCCTACATCCAAACGAAATAAATATAATTAATTATGATGAATACGTTAAGTCTTGTTCATTGTTTTTCACTTTTATTAAATGTTTGATATTTCCGGTGGAAATGGTGGACTATCGGACATTCAAAATGCAGCACATTTTCACTCTTACACACGGATATTCTCCTTTTGCTCTCATGCGAAATCTACTAAAACAAAGTATGTCATGTATATTTAGTTTTCGTTGAAGAGACGAGACGGACTAAGGTGTTAATGGTGGACTATCGGACATTCAAAATGTAGCATATTTCCCCCAAGTGTCTGTCAAAATGCATTTTACGTTTTTAACTTGCAATATCATTATTTCCGCTCTCTTCAGTCCAGAAGAGCGATCTCCCTGTGTCTCTCTGTGTGCGGGGGATCACAGAAGGGGGGGGGGGGGGGGGGGGGGAGAGCTGTGGAATTTGACTCCACACATTCCGATGGCCAATTAGTTTTAAACAAAGAGTCCCCAACATACAGCATATGAAACATGGGGGGTTGGGGCTGGTGAACGGTATCTTAGCATATTCATACACACTGTTAATACTGCACACTGGCTGATATCTAGTGTATTCATATCCCTCATCACTGTTTATTCATCATTCAATTAATTCTATATTTTATTCTGTAGATTGTGAACATTACTTTTCACTTTACTGCTTGTTGCTCCTGGTTAGAAGCTGCATTTTGTTGTCTCAGTACCTGTAATCTGTGCAATAACAATAAAGTTCAATCTAATCTTGAGCAGGAACTAATGTAGGCTATTTACTTAGTAGGCCTACATATCTGACATTAACGATTAAACACGTTTGTGCATTCTTTATGAATGCAAACCGAGTCATTTCGTTTATTTTTAACGAAATAAATGTGATTTAATCCACATAATTTACTGTGTTAATTGTTTACTGTAGTATTGTATAACTTGAAGGTGCCTGATGTGAACATTTCCAGAATGTATTGTCTTAACTTTTTAAATGCCTCTGTGATGTGCTGCTACTCATTTCCCCTCGGGGTCTAATAAACGAATACTATGACATTAACGATTAAACACATTTGTCCATTTACACCTTCCTTTTTTCCCGTCAAGAGTTTGAATTGGAGAAAGGTAATCGATGGTGCTTTTATAGCCTATTGCATAATAACTGTGTGATTTATATTGCTTTTCAAATGAGAACATGCAGATATTAAACTCATAAAATAAATGGTAGACATATTAGTACTCTTAGTGCCAAGTTGTCTCAGACAATCTGCTTTTCCTAATGTGGGACAGTTCTGTGCAAAATGTGGGACACTGAAAAGTGTATATTAAAAAGCCTCAGTCACCTTCATTCATGTAATACAAAAATATCAGGCCAGTAACACTCAAAGCTACAGTAAATGTGCAATACCATGCTATGTTACTATTTATAATGTTATTGTTGTTACAACAGAAGATGTTTTTATTTAAATTGAAGTTAAATGCATCAATCTGGTGCACTGAGTACAAAATTAAGAGATTTGTGGATACGGCTCTCAACACTCATATGAAACAGAACAGTTCTTACAATGTGTGTTGGAAGGTATTACATTACTATGAATATTTTATTGTGTAAACACACAGCTGATCACCTGAGAGCTGCCGTTTCATTCAGAGCGTTTAAAAAAAATAGCGGTCTGATTTCAACAACTCAATGTGTGATTATTATAGCAGTAATATTAGACACTAATAATACAATAAACTATTAACACTACATATTATTGTTTGTGTCAGAGAATATTTTAAGGATATCTCTTTTTGTTTTAAGATGCTCAGTTCTTTTTACCTGTGCTCTGTCTGTAACTAGAGGAGGACAAAGGTCAAAGAGGTCTTCTGCTTTCCTGTGGGTGAGGGGTTTAAAGGCACATGCAGAGTTGCATATAGAGATGTCTTTGTTTTTAGGGTCTGGTGTTGATTACCAGAGGTGGGAAAATAGGCCACTCCTTATGGATATACAGACCATGTATTTGAGTTATGTCTTCAGAGATTGCAAGGTGGCTCACATGAAAATGTGACTATGCTGTGTAATCTCTCCCGGCCGTTGGATCTCTCAATAAATCCCAGTGTTTGACATTCAGAATTCCTGCTCCTCCCGTGTCTCTCTGAGTCCTGATTTCCATTGCAACAGAAGTTTCCCTTACAGTTTGCACGTGGGATTAGGATGATCGGGAGTTAGAGCCGCTGCATTTTCCTCCGGTCGGATGTGATATAAAAACAAAGCGATTATTTTTGTTGTTGTAAACTCACGTGGATTACATTTAGTGCATTCATTTCAACTCACGAACATATGACAGGCCTACATTAAATGTGACCCGCTCTATCGAAATCAGTCGGAAGTCGCAACGGCTCATTTCAGAATAACCGTGGATTTACGTAAAAAACTATTTTTTCAAGGTTCGGGTGTTTTGTTTGATTTTAAACAAACCAAGTCTTGGCTTTCAGAATATGAAACTTGTATTTCCAAAATCACACGATAAGTACATTTTTGAAGCTTGTGAAGGGACGAAGACAGGCACCTCTCACTCGCACTCTGCTCTTCCAGCAGCGCCGCCCCCCCTCCCTCCGGCTGACATTATGAACGTAAGAGTATAGTAATCATAGATAACACGGCAGGGTCCGTTACAGTTTGTTTTCATCTGATTTCAAATAAACAAAGTATTGGCTTTCAGAATATTACACTTGTTTCGGCAAATTCAGATGATAAATATAACTTTGAAGCTTGTAACGGCATAATTACAAGCGGAGAACGGAGTAATTTAACGCCACAGCAGGCACAACAACAGCCGGTGTTTCTCGTGAGGGTTTTCCCCGGGAAACAAACACAATACACACAAACGCAAAAATACACAAACACACACGCACACACACGTATACATGTACACTCGCGAGCTTCCCCTCCAAACGAAAATATCTTCCCTCCGTAGTATTTTGATCATTTGCTCCACTAATAATCAATCAGAACGATGGATTCCAGAGAAGAGGAAACTTTAAAGGCCTTTTTCTCAAAATGAGGACTCGGTGACAGTCATTATATAATGTGACATATTTCGCTTAATATTTGGAGTACAAAAACAATCCTGATATCATTAGAAAGCTAGGAATATCCTCTTTCCAACAGTGTATAGACTCAAAATGTGTCTTCGGGTCAATGCGACTGATTTCGATGGAGCAGGTCACAAATGATCGCGAGGATGACGATTGAAAATCGTTTGTTTGACCCTGGATGCATTTCCTGATCTAAAAACATAGCGATGGTTTTGTACTTACACCAACGTGAATTAAACCTTATTTTGTTAAATAAAAACATGGTGATGTTTAGTAAATGATTACATGTCTCTTACTTAGCACAGAATATGATCCTATCCGTGACATATGGATCTTAACAAATATCCGCTATATCAGATACCTGTAGATCAGCTGTTTATTTCACATGAGTTCCAGTGTGGCAGGTTTTCACAGCTCCCCCTGGTGGATCCATGATCCATTGCAGCTGGTTTCATTATAATTAAATGTATTTATCAAGGGGGCGTTTCAAATCCTGCGGGGGGATTTCCTTTTCAGCAGGGGCCCACCCCGTGCCGATCACGGACCCGCACGGGTAGGCGTCTGAAACGAAGCGCTACATCTGTAGTAAACAAATCTCTTCACTCAGGTATTTTTCCACAGGCCCTGGAAACTGCAGTCATTAAACCGCTCTTAAAAAAGAATAATCTAGATGCTTCAGTAATGAACAATTACAGGCCCATATCAAACCTGCCATTTCTAGGTAAAATCATTGAAAAAGTAGTCTTTCAACAGTTAAGTAATTTCTTGCATTTAAATAGTTGTTTCGATGTGTTCCAGTCAGGATTTTGTCCAAACCACAGCACTGAGACTGCTCTTTAAAGGTCTTCAATGACATCCACTTAAACACAGACAGTGGCAGAACTTCAGTGTTAGTATTATTAGATCTCAGTGCTGCGTTTGACACTGTTGACCACAGCATATTACTAGACCGACTGGAAAACTGGGTGGGACTTTCGGAAACAGTTCTAAATTGGTTTGAATCCTACTTAAAGGACAGAAACAACTTTGTTTCTATAGGTAAATACACATCTGAGTTGACACTTATGACATGTGGGGTTCCTCAAGGCTTCTTGGGGCCTCTTCTCTTTAACATGTACATGCTACCACTGGCTCAGATAATGAAAAACAACAAAATAAGTTATCATAGCTATGCGGATGACACACAAATGTAGATAACCATTTCACCAGGAGACTATGCTCCAATTCAAACACTGAGTAAGTGCATCAACAGTCACATTAAAACAGTTACTAAATCAGCCTAATATCACCTAAAGAATATATCTAGGATTAAAAGACTAATGTCACAGCAGGATTTGGAAAAACTTGTCCATGATTTTATCTTCAGTAGACTGGACTACTGTAATGGTGTCTTCACAGGTCTCACTAAAAAATATATTAGAAAGCTGCAGCTGATTCAGAACGCCGCTGCTCGAGTCCTCACTAACACTAAGAAAGTGGATCACATCACTCCTGTTCTGAAGCCCAACATTTTCCACCTTTAGCTTAGCGGTGGTGAAGTGAAGTCATGTGACCGTACTGTAGTTCCTTTATAGGCCAACATTTGCCACCTTTAGCTTAGCGGTGGTGAAGTGAAGTCATGTGACCGTGCTGTAGTTCATTTATAGCCCAACATTTGCCACCTTTAGCTTAGCGGTGGTGAAGTGAAGTCATGTGGCCGTGCTGAAGAGTTGTGGTGTATGTGTCTCACCTGTCTCACCTGGAGCTCCTGCAGATAGCCGGCGCCGCAATGCCTTTTTATAATCTGAAACACTGTCCTGCAGCGCTGCACGGCTTTCATTAAAGATCACTGTTTCTGTGCTACAGAGAAAACACCTATGGAAAATATAAAATAAACATTTTAGTTTAG
This sequence comes from Pseudochaenichthys georgianus, assembly GCF_902827115.2. Lineage (NCBI taxonomy): Eukaryota > Metazoa > Chordata > Actinopteri > Perciformes > Channichthyidae > Pseudochaenichthys > Pseudochaenichthys georgianus. Next base: position 166,628 of record NC_047516.1, read on the forward strand.
CTGTTTTGGATGCATAAATACGAGTAGCATGACTTCCTATTAAACAGTCCAACCCTTTCACTTCAAAACTATGATATTTAAAGGCCAAAACCTTCATTTATAATAAAATAAATGTGAATGGCAGGCCTAGTTCCGACTTTAGGCGGTATCACATTTTTTATAGTTTAATCATTTCTTTCTTGGCCCATGCTAAACTCTTTTGCTGAGTTTCATTAAAAGTGTTTATGTGATCCTACAGACTGACAAACCAAACTGAAAACACTGTCAGAGTAATAAGAGTCATGAAACGATCCGTAAAAACCAAGTTCATAAGATTTTATTTAAATATTATTCTGGATGTAATCACTATTTACTGCCTTAATGCATTCAGACATTGAAAAATAAGATGTATTTTGGAACAATGCAGTTCTTTGAAGCGTCATTTATAATAACATGATACACACTATGGGTCAGGGGTATTTCTGTAGATACACTGCTATCCAGTCACTTCAACATAATCAACACCGTGTCATTTAGCATCCATTGAAGCGACTTTACTCTTACGAAACAGAGCCATAACCCTCTGCCGGACCTCTTTGATCTGCAGGCCGTAGATCAATGCGTTCAGGGCGGGAAGCACCACGAGTACCATGACCGACGCCACCTGCCTGTGGGACGCCAGCTGAGGGAAGCGGTGCAAAATGATGATGATGAAGCCGGACACCAGCAGGATGGCGTAGACGGCCAGGTGAGTGGCGCAGGTCTGCAGCGCTTTTCTGTTCAGAGTCTTGTTCTTACTGCGCAGACACACCATGGCGATCCTCAGGTAGGTGAGCGTGACGCTGCCGATGGACGAGCCCAGCAGGACCACGGTTTATCCGAGGCCGTAGATGTTGTTGATGAGCACGCTCTCACAGGACAGCTTGAACAAGGAGGCGTTATTGCAGGAGAAGTGGACAATATTCCACCTGCAGCGAGACAAACGCACACTGAGTCCGATGAGGATCCCCACCAAGGGGAGGGGGATCACCCACGCCCACACGGACATAACCAGCACCATCCTGTGGGTCATGATGGTGGCGTAGCGCAGAGGGTTGCAGATGGCCACGTAGCGATCGAACGCCATGATCATGAGCACGGTGTGAGAGGCGCTGGCGTGGAGGTGGACGCAGAAGGCCTGGGCGACGCAGTCCATGTACCGGATGACCCGCTGCGAGTCCGGCGTGAGGAGGTCCCGCAGAACATGAGGGATGATGATGGTGGCCCCGAACACATCGTTGATGCTCATGTTGCACAGCAGGAGGTACATGGGCTGGTGGAGGCCGCTGCTCCTTAAGATCAGCACCACCAGGCCGATGTTGGACACCATGATGAAGAAGTATACGATTAGCAGGAGGATGAAGCAAGGAATATAAGACTGGGAGGGGATATTGAACCCCTCTAGGATCAGGATATCTTTACCAAAAGTGCTGTTTTCCATAGCTTTCTATCATGTAGCAATACAGGCTTTTATATGTTAAAAGTTATATAGAGTTACAGTTGCAGAAAATCAAAGACATGTACCTGAAGATCTTTGAAAAAAAGTCTTAATAAAGTGACTACAATGATTCTAAATATGCCCACATCACATAACAATGACTCGCTGTAAATAAGACGCATACATTCTGTTTTTTGAAGAAACAGAAGCACTTAACATATTAAGTCACCATGTCTACCAAGTCAACATCTACATCAGTTCATTAAATGGTTGATTCACCTAAATTGAAGAAAGACCATTTAAAATGGTATTTCAATATTGGATGAAGTTACACAATGAAGAGTTGTTCCTGAAGGCCGTTAGTTATTGACAGTAACATAGACACTGATTCTGCAAAGACAACATGTTAATGTTAAGCTCAACATAGAACAGGTTTCAGATCAGGAAAAAACTGCAACAACAACAACAACAACAACAACCTTGAAATGGGGAGAAAATGTGAAAGGAAACAGCAACAGAGGAGGGATCCCTCTTCCAGGACAGACAGATACATCCATGTTGAATAGTTTTCAATGTCATTTTTCAATTCTATGAGAAACAAAACAAAACTTTACATTCTCCTATAATGCTTTAAAGTGAAGGCAGAAAGAAACACACCAACAAGACATGAGAATTGTAGCTGGTTAAAATTGGGGTAAACCAACATTCGAAGGAAGCTTGAACACTGAGAAATCCTATAAACTGCTACAGTGAATAAAGGATATGTGAAAGTACATTCATTAATTAAGCACAATGTCTAACAGCAGCTGCTCAGACACAGTCCTGCCTCCACCTCCGAGCAGAAGTGAAGACTTTTATTTGGTGCATCGCCTGTTGATAGGTCAACGGTAACTTGGCAACAATGAAGCTTCATTATGTGTATCTAACGAAGGTTAATTCAAGATATTGGCAGGAAGGGTGGCTAAGACATATATGACTAAATATCTTAGGGTTTGCTCGTGTGTTGACCAAGCAGCAACTTCCCGTTCTAATAAATAAAGCCAACACGGCCTGGTGATCTTCAAATGGCCACTTTAGGGCTCTGAAAGTGAGATAATCCCCATTGACCCCCTTGTTAAAAGGCCCAACCCTATACAGCAGAAACAAACATGTTTGCAGCCTGGTGGAAGAAAACAAACGTTCTGGCCTATTTATGACAGCTATACCGAGGTTTACATTTGTATATAACTTGCTTGTTTAATATAAATGTAATGATGCAGGAATAAGTCCTAAAACCTGTAAATTAGTCAGCATGTTGTAACCTTCAGTCCCCTGGTCTGTAGGTCAATGTTTTTTGGTTTTGGTTGTTATCCTGAAATAAGGTCTGTGGTTAACACAAGCTGAAGAGGTTAGAATTCTACGGCCTAAAATACGTCAGTAAATACCAGAGGTGGGGTCTCGAGTCACATGACTTTCCTTTTTTTAATTAAATATTTGCGTTTGTTTTTGTATTGAGATATTACATTTAGTTTATTCGAAATGTGATTGGGTGATTATAGCGCCGTGTGTGCAAACCTGGCAACTGTGGAGTCTATTTTTATATAACATTACAAGACTGATTCTTATTATTACATGATATGCTTATTATGCTCATGATATTGCTATGACTATAGAATAAATAGACACAATCACTAATCCCAGGTTCTGATGGGTTAGATACCAACGAGGGGAATAGTCAGAAGAAAGTTTGGCTTGCAATATCGAAAGTAGCAAGGTCGAGTGCAGAGACTGAGAGAACACAAAGAGGTGGTCAGAACGGCACATCACACCGGCCTTGACTCTGTATGGGAGCCGCTCCCCCGCAGAGCTAGGAAGCAACATTATGGTTTCCCACTATATCTGAAGAAATGTTAGAGAAAACAAATTAGTATGATGGTGCCAGAGTAGGGAGGGACTTCCACAGGCCGGCCGAATGCTGATTGGAGGATCGTGTTGCCAAGAGATTTTATCTGAGTCTGCGCACCGACCAAAGAGAACCAAGTCTAAACCGCGCTATCTCTTCAGCTATTCTTGACCAATCATAAATGTACGGGCAACGCCCTGTGTAATAAAATGTATTGTCGCACGAGGTTCAAGGCTCTTGACGGATTTGGTGGTTACAGATTACAGCTTTGCTGCCTGTGATTCCCAAAGATGTGACGAGTCCTTGGACAAGTAAAATATATCTTTCACTCTCTTAACAATACATAGTTAAACTTAGAAGTTGTCTGTCTTTTCTGGAATTCTGAACCCAACACAACCCAGGAGTGTCAGTTAACATGGAAGCGGCTAGCTTTACTCCAAAAATAGTCAAGTTTTGATTCAAGGATTATGTTGTTGATGACGCGACTAAGAAAAGAACAGCGGTATGAAGGGTCTGCAGCATAAAGATCGGTGACAGGACCACCACAGTCCACAACTCCAACTTCATTCGTCACTACAAAAAAACCCACGGAGAAAGGTAGGCTTCGTGGATGTGTTAGCCAGAAAGCTAACGTTAAGTTTAAGCTACGTTAGACTTGGTTTTAAATTGATTAAGCAAAGAGAAGACAAAACGGTAAATGAACACTAGAACCGACAAGGGATATATTTTTTTACTAATCCTGATAGTGACAGGCTGTCAGGAGAGAGAGAGAGGGAGAGGAAAAGAGATGCCTCGTTTATTTCCCCTGTGTTATTATCAGAAGTTACTGTAAACTTTTGAATAATGTAGTTCATCTACTATATACTATAATTTGGAATTGAAATTTGTCCGACAGTCTTTCTTCTCTGATATCATTGCCAAAAACAAAAACAACGCACGTGCCTTGTTCGCTACCGTCGACAGACTAACTAACCCCCCAGTGTCAGTAGCCTCTGAATTTCTATCCACCAGGGTGTGCAATGATTTTGCCTTCTTCACTGCATCAGGAACAGCAAATATGTTGTCTCTGTGTCCACCTAATATCAACTCAGACATCATGACACAATTCCATCAGATTAATGATAAAAACCGAGAGGACATTATACAACTTTTGAAATCCTCCTCTTGCTGCCTTGATATTATTCCAACAAGATTTTTTTCAAAGATGTTTTGCCTTGCATGGCCTCAGATCTACTTCATATACAGATGTAGCACCCCAGATAGGACTCACATGGGTGTGTCCCAGTCAAAAGCCCAGCGGATGCCAGTGGCTGGGGGTGTTGCCAAATTGCTAGAGGGCGTTGCCCAATTTCCCCATGTGTTCAATTACAGGATTTAACCAAGAGATGGCGCTTCATTCACAAAATACACAATGGGTGTTGTAGAAACATCAATATTTTAGATCAAATAAAGTATATAGTTTGCTTTATGCAGTATATTTCTTGTAATATTGTTGGGGTGTTTTTACACAGTACAGTAGATTGAAGTAAATCAATTTATACATTAAGATAAGATAAAATGGATCTTAATTAATCCCGTGGGGAAATTCAGTAGTTCAAACAGCAACAGGGTGAGAGTGAAAAACAGGACAGCACAGATTCATACAGATTAATACAATCAAAAATAAGATGAGTGATACAAATAATATTAATGAGAAACTATGAAATAAGAAATGAATAAAACTAAAATGTAATTATCATATCATATATTATAATGTATTGTATTATTAAGTAATATCATACATTAACCCCATTATAGTAGATGCCACATTGAATGGATGAACACATGTAGGCTATGCATCAATAATTACAACAGAGTATTTCTAAATACAAGTTGTAAAAATACTTATATGTATTTAATATTAACCCTTTGGAGTCGACCGTCACGCCGGCGTGATCAGATCACATGACCTGTTCAAGCCGGTGCCGCATAAAAACAACAGTCCGGACAACATTGCCGTGTGTTTCTGTCGTGTGTTTACTGGCTTGAAACTATATCCCAGTCTTTGTTTCATGCAAAAATACCCAGTAAACACGGAGATACGATGATATAAAGTTAATACATTTCAAAAGTATGGAAGCACATTTTTGAATATATTCGCCGTATTTGATCATTTCACGAAATGTAAAATACTGGAAACTGTAGATCCTGCTCAACAGGATGTATATGTGTATTTCTGTCGAAAGTACTTGCTTGAAACTATATGCCAGTCTTTGTTTCATGCAAAAATACCCAATAAACACGGACATACGATGATATAAAGTTAATACAGATATATTTCAGAAGTATGAATAATGGAAGCACATATTTTAATATCTTCACCGTATTTGATCATTTTACGAAACGGAAAATACTGGAAACTGTAGATTCTGCTCAACAGGATGTATTTACCAGGGAGGGGGTGAGGTAATCAGGTTTGTGTACATAATGTGTATATATATATATATTTGTATTATATTTATAATAACTCTTTTGCCTTATCAGAATGAAATCCCATGCTACCTCAATCAAACTTTCACATTATCATAGTGACATCCCATGTATATATTTCCAGCTTTTAAATGGTTTCGTTGTGTATGTTTGTGTTATGAAAAATAATATAATTTTCAAAACGTTTTTTTTTTGTGATTTTGGCTCCAAAATGTTCATATAGTAGAAGATCACTGCTCTAAACAAAGTCAAAAATCCTACATCCAAACGAAATAAATATAATTAATTATGATGAATACGTTAAGTCTTGTTCATTGTTTTTCACTTTTATTAAATGTTTGATATTTCCGGTGGAAATGGTGGACTATCGGACATTCAAAATGCAGCACATTTTCACTCTTACACACGGATATTCTCCTTTTGCTCTCATGCGAAATCTACTAAAACAAAGTATGTCATGTATATTTAGTTTTCGTTGATGAGATGAGACGGACTAAGGTGTTAATGGTGGACTATCGGACATTCAAAATGTAGCATATTTCCCCCAAGTGTCTGTCAAAATGCATTTTACGTTTTTAACTTGCAATATCATTATTTCCGCTCTCTTCACTCCAGAAGAGCGATCTCCCTCTGTGTCTCTCTGTGTGCGGGGGATCACAGGAGGGGGGGGGGGGGGGAGAGCTGTGGAATTTGACTCCACACATTCCGATGGCCAATTAGTTTTAAACAAAGAGTCCCCAACATACAGCATAGGAAACATGGGGGGTTGGGGCTGGTGAACAGTATGGTCCTACCGTTTTCATACTTTATATATCTTAGCATATTCATACACACTGTTAATACTGCTCACTGGCTGATATCTAGTGTATTCATACCCCTCATCACTGTTTATTCATCATTCAATTCATTCTATATTTTATTCTGTAGATTGTGAACATTACTTTTCACTTTACTGCTTGTTGCTCCTGGTTAGAAGCTAAACTGCATTTTGTTGTCTCAGTACCTGTAATCTGTGCAATAACAATAAAGTTCAATCTAATCTTGAGCAGGAACTAATGTAGGCTATTTACTTAGTAGGCCTACATATCTGACATTAACGATTAAACACGTTTGTGCATCCTTTATGAATGCAAACCGAGTCATTTCGTTTATTTTTAACGAAATAAATGTGATTTAATCCAAATAATTTACTGTGTTAATTGTTTACTGTAGTATTGTATAACTTGAAGGTGCCTGATGTGAACATTTCCAGAATGTCTTAACTTTTTAAAAGCCTCTGTGATGTGCTGCTACCCATTTCCCCTCGCGGACTAATAAACGAATACTATGACATTAACGATTAAACACATTTGTGCATTCTTTATGGATGCAAACCGAGTCAAGCCGACGCTAATAAATGAATACTATATATTGAACGTCTATTGAATGGCCTTTGTATGTATACAGTACAGTATAGCCCAACCATTTACACATTCCTTTTTTCCCGTCAAGAGTTTGAATTGGAGAAAGGTAATCGATGGTGCTTTTATAGCCTATTGCATAATAACTGTGTGATTTATATTGCTTTTCAAATGAGAACATGCAGATATTAAACTCATAAAAGAAATGGTAGACATATTAGTACTCTTAGTGCCAAGTTGTCTCAGACAATCTGCTTTTCCTAATGTGGGACAGTTCTGTGCAAAATGTGGGACACTGAAAAGTCTATATTAAAAAGCCTCAGTCACCTTCATTCATGTAATAAAAAAATATCAGGCCAGTAACACTCAAAGCTACAGTAAATGTGCAATACCATGCTATGCTACTATTTATAATGTTATTGTTGTTACAACAGAAGATGTTTTTATTTAAATTGAAGTTAAATGCATCAATCTGGTGCACTGAGGGCAAAATTAGTAGATTTGTGGATACAGCTCTCAACACTCATATGAAACAGAACAGTTCTTACAATGTGTGTTGGAAGGTATTACATTACTATGCATATTTTATTGTGTAAACACACAGCTGATCACCTGAGAGCTGCCGTTTCATTTAGAGCGTTTAAAAAAAACGACGGTCTGATTTCAACAACTCAATGTGTGATTATTATAGCAGTAATATTAGACACTAATAATACAATAAACTATTAACACTACATATTATTGTTTGTGTCAGAGAATATTTTAAGGATATCTCTTTGTGTTTTAAGATTCTCAGTTCTTTTTACCTGTGCTCTGTCTGTAACTAGAGGAGGACAAAGGTCAAAGAGGTCTTCTGCTTTCCTGTGGGTGAGGGGTTTAAAGGCACATGCAGAGTTGCATATAGAGATGTCTTTGTTTTTAGGGTCTGGTGTTGATTACCAGAGGCGGGAAAATAGGCCACTCCTTATGGATATACAGACCATGTATTTGAGCTATGTCTTCAGAGATTGCAAGGTGGCTCACATGAAAATGTGACTATGCTGTGTAATCTCTCCCGGCCGTTGGATCTCTCAATAAATCCTAGTGTTTGACATTCAGAATTCCTGCTCCTCCCGTGTCTCTCTGAGTCCTGATTTCCATTGCAACAGAAGTTTCCCTTACAGTTTGCCCGTGGGATTAGGATGATCGGTAGTTAGAGCCGCTGCATTTTCCTCCGGTCGGATGTGATATAAAAACAAAGCGATTATTTTTGTTGTTTTAAACTCACGTGGATTAAATTTAGTGCATTCATTTACGTAAAAAAATATTTTTTCAAGGTTCGGGTGTTTTGTTTGATTTTAAACAAACCAAGTCTTGGCTTTCAGAATATGAAACTTTTATTTCCAAAATCACACGATAAGTACATTTTTGAAGCTTGTGAAGGGACGAAGACAGGCACCTCTCACTCGCACTCTGCTCTTCCAGCAGCGCCGCCCCCCCTCCCTCCGGCTGACATTATGAACGTAAGAGTATAGTAATCATAGATAACACGGCAGGGTCCGTTACAGTTTGTTTTCATCTGATTTCAATTAAACAGAGTCTTGGCTTTCAGAATATTACACTTGTTTCGGCAAATTCAGATGATAAATATAACTTTGAAGCTTGTAACGGCATAATTACAAGCGGAGAACGGAGTAATTTAACGCCACAGCAGGCACAACAACAGCCGGTGTTTCTCGTGAGGGTTTTCCCCGGGAAACAAACACAATACACACAAACGCAAAAATACACAAACACACACGCACACACACGTATACATGTACACTCGCGAGCTTCCCCTCCAAACGAAAATATCTTCCCTCCGTAGTATTTTGATCATTTGCTCCACTAATAATCAATCAGATCGATGGATTCCAGAGAAGAGGAAACTTTGAAGGACTCGGTGACAGTCATTATATAATGTGACATATTTCGCTTAATATTTGGAGTACAAAAACAATCCTGATATCATTAGAAAGCTAGGAATATCCTCTTTCCAACAGTGTATACAACTCAAAATGTGTCTTCGGGTCAATGCGACTGATTTCGATGGAGCAGGTCACAAATGATCGCGAGGATGACGATTGAAAATTGTTTGTTTGACCCTGGATGCATTTCCTGATCTAAAAACATAGCGATGGTTTTGTACTTACACCAACGTGAATTAAACATTATTTTGTTAAATAAAAACATGGTGATGTTTAGTAAATGATTACATGTCTCTTACTTAGCACAGAATATGATCCTATCCGTGACATATGGATCTTAGCAAATATCCGCTATATCAGATACCTGTAGATCAGCTGTTTATTTCACATGAGTTCCAGTGTGGCAGGTTTTCACAGCTCCCCCTGGTGGATCCATGATCCATTGCAGCTGGTTTCATTATAATTAAATGTATTTATCAAGGGGGCGTTTCAAATCCTGCGGGGGGTTTTCCTTTTCAGCAGGGGCCCACCCCATGCCGATCACGGACCCGCACGGGTAGGCGTCTGAAACGAAGCGCTACATCTGTAGTAAACAAATCTCTTCACTCAGGTATTTTTCCACAGGCCCTGAAAACTGCAGTCATTAAACCGCTCTTAAAAAAGAATAATCTAGATGCTTCAGTAATGAACAATTACAGGCCCATATCAAACCTCCCATTTCTAGGTAAAATCATTGAAAAAGTAGTCTTTCAACAGTTGAGTAATTTCTTGCATTTAAATAGTTGTTTCGATGTGTTCCAGTCAGGATTTCGTCCAAACCACAGCACTGAGACTGCTCTTTAAAGGTCTTCAATGACATCCACTTAAACACAGACAGTGGCAGAACTTCAGTGTTAGTATTATTAGATCTCAGTGCTGCGTTTGACACTGTTGACCACAGCATATTACTAGACCGACTGGAAAACTGGGTGGGACTTTCGGAAACAGTTCTAAATTGGTTTGAATCCTACTTAAAGGACAGAAACAACTTTGTTTCTATAGGTAAATACACATCTGAGTTGACAAATATGACATGTGGGGTTCCTGAAGGCTCCATCTTGGGGCCTCTTCTCTTTAACATGTACATGCTAGCACTGGCTCAGATAATGAAAAACAACAAAATAAGTTATCATAGCTATGCGGATGACACACAAATGTAGATAACCATTTCACCAGGAGACTATGCTCCAGTTCAAACACTGAGTAAGTGCATTGAACAAATCAATGACTGGATGTGTCAGAACTTCCTCCAATTAAACAAAGATAAAACTGAGGTAATGGTTTTTGGAGCAAAGTCAGAACGTATAAAAGTTAGCGCTGAGCTTCAGTCTGCAATGTTCAAAACAACAGATAAAGCCAGAAATCTAGGTGTAGTCATGGACTCTGACCTGAGTTTCAACAGTCACATTAAAACAGTTACTAAATCAGCCTAATATCACCTAAAGAACATATCTAGGATTAAAAGACTAATGTCACAGCAGGATTTGGAAAAACTTGTCCATGCTTTTATCTTCAGTAGACTCGACTACTGTAATGGTGTCTTCACAGGTCTCACTAAAAAATATATTAGAAAGCTGCAGCTGATTCAGAACGCCGCTGCTCGAGTCCTCACTGACACTAAGAAAGTGGATCACATCACTCCTGTTCTGAAGCCCAACATTTGCCACCTTTAGCTTAGCGGTGGTGAAGTGAAGTCATGTGACCGTACTGTAGTTCCTTTATAGCCCAACATTTGCCACCTTTAGCTTAGCGGTGGTGAAGTGAAGTCATGTGACCGTGCTGTAGTTCATTTATAGCCCAACATTTGCCACCTTTAGCTTAGCGGTGGTGAAGTGAAGTCATGTGGCCATGCTGATGAGTTGTGGTGTGTGTGTCTCACCTGTCTCACCTGGAGCTCCTGCAGATATATATATATATAATAATATAATATAATATAATCTGAAACACTGTCCTGCAGCGCTGCACGGCTTTCATTAAAGATCACTGTTTCTGTGCTACAGCGAAAACACCTCTGGAAAATATAAAATAAACATTTTAGTTTAGCTGTTTTGGATGCATAAATACGAGTAGCATGACTTCCTATTAAACAGTCCAACCCTTTCACTTCAAAACTATGATATTTAAAGGCCAAAACCTTCATTTATAATAAAATAAATGTGAATGGCAGGCCTAGTTCCGACTTTAGGCGGTATCACATTTTTTATAGTGTAATCATTTCTTTCTTGGCGCATGCTAAACTCTGTTGCTGAGTTTCATTAAAAGTGTTTCTGTGATTCTACAGACTGACAAACCAAACTGAAAACACTGTCAGAGTAATAAGAGTCATGAAACGATCCGTAAAAACCAAGTTCATAAGATTTTATTTAAATATTATTCTGGATGTAATCACTATTTACAGCCTTAATGCATTCAGACATTGAAAAATAAGATGTATTTTGGAACAATGCAGTTCTTTGAAGCGTCATTTATAATAACTTGATACACACTATGGGTCAGGGGTATTTCTGTAGATACACTGCTATCCAGTCACTTCAACATAATCAACACCGTGTCATTTAGCATCCATTGAAGCGACTTTACTCTTACGAAACAGAGCCATAACCCTCTGCCGGACCTCTTTGATCTGCAGTCCGTAGATCAGAGCGTTCAGGGCGGGCAGCACCACGTGTAGCATGACGGACGCCACCTTCCTGTGGGACGCCACCTGAGGGAAGCGGTGCAGAATGATGACGATGAAGCCGGACACCAGCAGGATGGCGTAGACGGCCAGGTGAGTGGCGCAGGTCTGCAGCGCTTTTCTGTTCAGAGTCTTGTTCTTACTGCGCAGACACACCATGGCGATCCTCAGGTAGGTGAGCGTGACGCTGCCGATGGACGAGCCCAGCAGGACCACGGTGTATCCGAGGCCGTAGATGTTGTTGATGAGCACGCTCTCACAGGACAGCTTGAACAAGGAGGCGTTGCTGCAGGAGAAGGAGTGGACAATAATCCACCTGCAGCGAGACAGACGCACACTGAGGCCGATGAGGATCCCCACCAAGGGGAGGGGGATCACCCACGCCCACACGGACAGAACCAGCACAATCTTGTGGGTCATGATGGTGGCGTAGCGCAGAGGGTTGCAGATGGCCACGTAGCGATCAAACGCCATGATCATGAGCACGGTGTGAGAGGCGCTGGCGTGGAGGTGGACGCAGAAGGCCTGGACGACGCAGTCCATGTACAGGATGACCCGCTGCGAGTCCGGCGTCAGGAGGTCCCGCAGAACATGGGGGATGATGATGGTGGCTCCGAACACATCGTTGATGCTCATGTTGCACAGAAGGAGGTACATGGGCTGGTGGAGGCCGCTGCTCCTTAAGATCAGCACCACCAGGCCGATGTTGGACACCATGATGAAGAAGTATACGATTAGGAGGAGGATGAAGCAAGGAATATAAGACTGGGAGGGGATATTGAACCCCTCTAGGATCAGGATATCTTTACCAAAAGTGCTGTTTTCCATAGCTTTCTATCATGTAGCAATACAGGCTTTTATATGTTAAAAGTTATATAGAGTTGCAGTTGCAGAAAATCAAAGACAGGTACCTGAAGATCTTTGAAAAAAAGTCTTAATAAAGTGACTACAATGATTCTAAATATGCCCACATCACATAACAATGACTCGCTGTAAATAAGACGCATACATTCTGTTTTTTGCAGAAACAGAAGCACTTAACATATTAAGTCACCATGTGTTCAAAGTCAACATCTACATCAGTTCATTAAATGGTTGATTCACCTAAATTGAAGAAAGACAATTTTAAATGGTATTTCAATATTGGATGAAGTTACACAATGAAGAGTTGTTCCTGAAGGCCGTTAGTTATTGACAGTAACATATGCTATTGGCAACAAAAAAACAACTTTACATTCTCATATGTCTACAAAGTCAACATCTACACTGCTCCTATCTATCTCTCTATCTAGTTCATTAAATGGTTGGTTCCCCCTTTAAAAAAAAAAAGGTTAAAATGGTATTTAAAGATTTGATGAAGTTACACAATGAAGAGTTGTACCTGAAGGTCGTTTCTACAAAAGACACATGTTTGCAGAGTTATTGACAGTAACATAGACACTGGTTCTGCAAAGACAAAGTGTTAATTTTAAGCTCAACATAGAACAGGTTTCAGATCAGATCAGGAAAAAACTCCACAAGTCAAAACAACACTTTACATTCTCCTATAATGCTTTAAAGTGAAGGCAGAAAGAAACACACCAACAAGACATGAGAATTGAAACTGTAGCTGGTTAAAATTGGGGTAAACCAACATTCGAAGGAAGCTTGAACACTGAGAAATCCTATAAACTGCTACAGTGAATAAAGGATATGTGAAAGTACATTCATTAATTAAGCACAATGTCTAACAGCAGCTGCTCAGACACAGTCCTGCCTCCACCTCCGAGCAGAAGTGAAGACTTTTATTTGGTGCATCGCGCGTTGATAGGTCAACGGTAACTTGTCAACAATGAAGCTTCATTGTGTGTGTTATGTGCCAGGCAGGCTGTACTTTTGAGGTTTTCCTTCCCTCCTGCTTTTCTCTATTCTCCCGGGTGGCGGTCCAATAGTCCAAAAATCTGCTCCTAACGTCTATCCCTTGACCTCTGAATGAAACGTCACAGGGTTAAGGGATAGTGGATAGGAGAATTCAAAAGTATTTAGGAGAAGAGACATGTTTCTGATGCGCCAGCGGACGTCCTGAATGTGCGTCTGCTGCTGTGGGGAAACCATGGAAACTACAGTTTTCTATACAGCGGACTACAAACATGGATGTTCAATAAGAACGAGGGACTACTGTAAACTCATCCAGAGACTCTGTACCATGCTCTGATGCTGCTGCTTTGCTTTATGAACGTGGACAACAGAGAAACATATTCTTCAGGACCAAAGCTGGAATTGAAATAAAAAAGGAAAGTGAAACTTCTGCTCGTCACCCTCTCCCTCCGGTCCACATTAATACCAATGATCCCAATACGTATGATTGATGGAAAGATAAATCAATACAGATGTATTTATTATAAACGTTAGTCCTTAACATCTATCTCTGTGTATATCACCATTCAAACATCTTTTAGAAGTTGAACAAACTCCACACAGCTCAGTAAAGACTGTGAAATGTTGACTTTATTTGATCATTTCAGTAAAAACTAACGTTCATATTTCTCTTTTTGATTATAATACTGATGAACGTTCAAAACAAAGCACTTTGGCAACTTACCACATACGTTTTAAAAGCTTAATAAGCACCGTAACTTTCATGATATAATTTCTCCGTCATGATCGGTTGTATCCGTGAACGGCCAACTGTTGTGTGACGGCAAATGCTGCTGCCACAAGGCATTGTGGGGCAGCATTTTCTCCTCTCCTTTTGTAAAGAGAGGTCCAGTGGTTCCTAAGCTAAAGGAGGTTATAAAGGAAGTTTGAAACCTCCTTTCCTGGGTGCCACTGAGGGACTTCCGGGTCATTTCACTCCGTTAAAGTTCCTAAGCTAAATGGACTATTGGACCGCAACCCCTGTACAGCTAATCAGCAGCTGATCAGTATATGCCTGTGCACCTGAGTCTGACGGCTGATGTTATCCTCTCACCCTCAGCTGGCCTATCAGCAGCCAGGGCCGACCATAAAGGAGGCACCCAGGAAGCCTTCTCCCTCTCTCTCACCCTGGGCCTGTTGCTGACTGAGGAGCCTGAATTCAACTCTTGTTAGAAACTGATACTACTTTGTATCTTCTCACCTTTGTGAATGTGTGTGTGTTTTGGGAGGTGGAGGGGTTAGTTAAGTCTGGGGTACATTTCTCATCACGTAGGTAACTAATGTTAGACTCACATTGTTGCCACCCCTGTATTTTGCTTTGTCCAGTTCTGAGTAGTTTAGTTAGTGAGGGTTTTTGTTTGAGTTTTGGTTTCAGAGGATAGAAGTAGAGATAGGCCTGGTTTTGTTATACTTATTTATTTTGTTTGGCACAATCTCCTTTGACCTCCAGCATGTCTCCCTCACATGCGCACTTCCATAACCTTGCACACCGTAAGTCCCCGGGTCCCCGGACTTAAGCATCCCCCACGGACTAAACCCAGATGGGGGGCTGGATTTTGCTGTGCTTTACTGGGTAAACATTGTTTAAATAGTCTGATACCTGGCACTGTATCAACCCCTGGGAACCTTCAAGGTTATATAAATGTTTTATTATTTATTTAATTATCACACGATTTTTCCAAAACAGTATACACAATATACATAATAAACATAATAAAAACATGATTAGTGGGACCATATTAGCCGTCTAACTTGTACGATGCACCGGGGAAAAAAGGTTGAGTCCACGGCCCCTACCCCCTCATCAGGAGTATCAACTGGCCCTGAAGAAGAGGTATCGCTGCTCTCAGCCCCTGAGCCCTCTTCGAAGGTATCTGACGGCGGTAGAACTCCTTCCGATGATGCTGCTGCAGCTGCTGCCGCCCTGAACATGGAGCGGATCTTCAATCCCTCCTTTATTCCAGGCGTATTCGCGTAGAACCGGTCTGCAGTGCTCACGTCGTGACATATAAACCTGGCGAGAATCGACCTGCTTTCTGGATCTTGGTGATGCTTGATATTGTGAGCCAGGGCAGTGCGCAGGATTGTGAAGGTGACGGCTGTTTCTAGCCCAGCATCAGCCCAAGCCCTCTTCAAGTGAGCGTTCAGGTTCCTGGAGGCATGCTTCCCCGTCTTGTGAAAAGGAATAATTCATTCTGAGGACCGACAAGCCCTCTTTTATCCCCATCCACCGCATGACCCAGCTAAAGTCCTTTACTGTAAGCACCAGCTGTGCTTCGCCAAATGTCTTGGCAGTGATCCTGCACGTGGATGATGTAGCCCTCAGCAGTGCCCCTTCTGTCCGCCTCAAATACCTCAGTGTTGGTCATGTATGCATACACACCCGGACGGTGGCCATACAGGAGGCTCCAATGGAGGGTTAGATATAATCCGACCTCAATCACCCAGTACCTGCCATATAGCAGGTACTGGGTGATTGAGGTCGGATTGCTAGCCATCAGGTCAAGGAGATCAGGGATGCGCTTCTCAGCAGCTGCCATGGCGGCGAGAAGCTCCGCCTGGCTCGGCAGATGATCCAGCTTGTTCCTCTTCACCTTAAACTGGTGGACAGTGACAGACTTTTTCAAGTCGTTCATGTTGGCTGTCACCTCTCTGATGATGTGGGTCATATCAGACTGGGTGAGCCTGCACCCCCGGAGCTTTGACTCAGACAAGTACCTCAGGATATGGTTCACATTCTTCAGGAACAACAGCGATGTTGTGACTGCCCGGCCCTACTTTGCAATATACTCGCTCCAGCCACGGACCTTCTTCGTGTCTCTTAGGAACAGACAATCTGACAGCCGGTTAACAGCATGGGCCATGAATACAAGGAAGTTCATATGAATGTGTGTCTCCATGCTTTGAGGCAACGTGATTTCACGCATGGTATTCCCCCGTCCCTTCCCAGTGGACCAGTGATGTTGGTGAGAGGGACAGTCCTTATTGTAGACAGACGTACGGGTCTTCTGGCATACAGCGGTCTCACTACCGGAGGCTTCTGAGGACCGCATGAGAATCTTGACCGGGGTCTTGAGAGGGGTATTGCTGCCAGAGGCTACTGTGTTTATGCCAGAGGTACTTGAGATTGCCAGGACCTTAAATCGTATACATTCTTCTTCTTCCTCAAGCACAGCAGCAGTGGCACTCTGCTTCCTGGGTTTTAGCCCCTTTTTCAGTCTGGAGTGCAGGGTCTTCACCTCATCAATGAAGGCATCCTTCTGAGCCCTCAATGCCACACTTTCCAGCATCACCTGCCTGCAGTCCTCTTCGTCACACTCGGTATGTGGGGAAAAGCGTGGGGGGTGCACCGTGTATTCCTCCTCATTGTCTATATCCAATGATGTAGCCATTCCAATGATCTAGTCTCTTCCCAGCATACGAACACCCTGTGATGCGACAGGGTTTGGTCCGAACATTTATTCTGCCACTGGCCATTTTAAGAATGATGCCTCTTTCCTCCAAGTTCTGCACTGCATGTTTGTGCTTAAGGTACTTGTTCAAAGCCAGATAGAAGAGTCTGCACACCGGGCATTCGGACGACATCCTTACTGAAACAGACATAGTGAATTGTTTTTAAATTATGTTCTGTTTATCCGTTTATATGCGTTAGCGTAACCGGTGATTGCAACAATGGGTACAATGCTTCAATGCATGGTACACGGACCAAGGGAGGACTTGGGTTACCACTGGGTTAAATGGTCCCACCTCCGCACCAACGCGGGGCTGGTGATGGCAACATTGGATCCGTGTGACGGAGCGGGTCACAGAGTGACTGACTCTGCCACTGACAGCCGACACACACACACACACACACACACACACACACACACAACACACACACACACACACACACACACACACACACACACACACACACACACACACACACACACACACACACACACACACACACACACCAAACATTTCCTGCTCTCTTCCGTCAAATGAACCATGCAATTTCTTATTTATGTTGTGTTTATTAATTATGGGGAATGACTGTTAAGAGATAGTTAACCTGTGTATGTTTGGTTCAGATAGTTTCCTCAGGTTTGAGGAAATTACATTTATGTTGAAATGTGGTTTTGAGTTGATTGTGTCACCTGTTGACGGTGAGCCTGTGGGAGGGGCCATGGGTTCAAAGGGGACGGTGTTGGTTCCTTGTTGGTTGGGTTTTTTGGACTGTGTCACTCTGAAGAATGTTGCAGTGAAGGCAACAGCTGGGACGTGTTCGGGGGTTTGTTGCAGAGAAGGCAACAGCCAGAACACGTTTACCTGTTTGTGGATATTATTTTGTTGTCTAACTTGCGCTGGTTCGCTATTTCTTTTTGTTGCTGATATAAATAAAGTGTTTTTGGAGCTTAAACAACCGACTAAGCCATGTATCGAATGGACGAATTGAACCCCGTCACAGTCCGATGCATCAATTAATGGTGCCCCGATCATGAGAGGGTTTGGGGTGCCCCGGAACCAGGCAGTACCCCAGCAGGAAACACGTGTTATGGTCAAAGGAGGAAAGAATGATAGAACCGGGGTAAAGCAAAGAAAGTGTCCGACAATAGTGACTTGTGAGGCGGCCAGAGAGTCTGTCACCTTTCGGTCCTATCCTCCAGACAATTCGGAACCAGAACTGGGTCAAATTGACCAAAATGTAAACAACAAATAAGTTTCAATTCATCCATGGAAAAGGGCTGAAAATGAAAAGAATTATGCGAAAATAGTCCATGAGCCCGCAAGAGTCCCCTGACAACTCTCCTTACATTCCTCCAGAGTCAGAAAAAGTCTGAGTTAACTTTTTGCAGATCCATAGAAAAGGGATGAAAATGGAAAAAAGTATCCGAAAATTGTGTCTCATAAGGCGTACGTCCCCGTTGTGAAAAGGAATAATTCATTCTGAGAACCCGACAAGCCCTCTTTATCCCCATCGAAAAATAAAATAGTGTCTCATAAGGCGTGTAGACTCCCCTGACGACTCTCCTTACATTCCTCCTCAGTCAGAAAAAGTCTGAGTTAACTTTTTGGAGAACCATAGAAAAGGGGTGAAAATGGAAAAAAGTATCCGAAAATAGTGTCTCATAAGGCGGGTAGAGTCCCCTGACAACTCTCCTTACATTCCTCCAGAGACCAGCTCAAAAACGTAAAGTTTGGTAAGAACCATGCTGGGGGGTCTCCATGCAACAATTGTATCCGAGCCAGAGCACACATGGAGCGGATACATTCCTCCATGAAGTGAAACAGTCGAGAGGATTCCCCTCTCTGTTGTAAGATGCAACGGGGGAGTGGAAAAGTGTCCGGGGCTTCGGCCCAAAGCGCCGAAGGGTTGAGCTTTTGTGAGCCCCTTCTCCGTTGGCACTTATTTGTTTTTTCGAGAATTTTTTTAAACTTAGTTTTTGATTATTTTAAGATATAATTGACCGTTTTCTTTACTTTTTTCTTCTTTCCACGGGTGGGGGTGCACGGCAGGCCGCCTATGAGTTCCCAAATTTGGCCTGGAACCTTCAGGAATTGTGGGCTAAGCTCCATAAATTGACAAAGTCACCCAGAAATGTCACTTTTATAGCCCAAAAATATATAATACAAATACATTTAAATAGTAAAAGGTACAATTGTGCTCCGAATTACCCGGAATTTGATCTATATAGCCCCATGATAGTGAATACAAAACATTTTGTTATGAACCGAGATACAGGACGCAGGACCCAAAAGCAGGATTCGGAGACAGATGTCCAAAAATAGAATGTTCTTTAATCACAAATTAAATCGTACTTTCACAAAAAATAGAAAGTAGATAAAAAGCCAAAACAAAGTTGTACAGCAACACAAAAACTCACTTGACAAAAGGTCTAAATCCCAAGGTAGGTATCAGGAGTCAAAAGGCCTGGGTGCTCACGACATGAAACATAACGAACTGACAAAGGAACAGAGAAACACCAGGGCTATATATAGGTGAGGGGGATGGGCACAGGTGAAAACAATCAGGGCAGGGCCAAGCAATCTCACTGGCGGGAAACACACAAAGACAGGAACTGTGGGATCTGAAATGACAGGAAATCAATCAATCAATCAATCAATCAATCAATCAATCAATCAATGTTTATTTATATAGCCCAATATCACAAATGTTACATTTGTCTCAGTGGTCTTCACAGTGTGTACAGAATATCAGTATGACAATACGACACCCTCTGTCCTTAGACCCTCACATCGTACAAGGAAAAACTTCCAAAGAAAACCCAGTTTAAAGGGAAAAATGGGAGAAACCTCAGGGAGAGCAACAGAGGAGGGATCCCTCTCCCAGGACGGACAGACGTGCAATAGATGGCGTGTGTAAATTGAAAAGATAATACATTTGCAACATAGGTAGTCCAAATGTTTGGAAATGCATGTGTGTATAATAGGAAGATGAATCCAGGAGGATATCCATCCAGGACCTATGATCCAGGACCACAGCCACGACTCAAGATCCAGCGCTCGCGATCCAGGACACAGGACCGCAGGATCATCCATGACTCCGGATCCCAGCGTATATAGACACCAAAAAGAAAGACATTTGGGGAAGCGGGGTTAATCGGAACATGAGTGTACACGGGTATAGACAGAGAGAAGGAAGAAGTAAGATGTCCCCCGACAAACTAAGCCTATATCAGCAAAACTAGGGGCTGAATCTAATCAGCCCTAACTATAAGCTTTATCAAAAAGGAAGGTCTTAAGCGCGCTCTTAGAAACGGATAGGGTGTCTGCCGCCCGAACACAAACTGGAAGCTGATTCCACAAATGTGGAGCTTGATAAGAAAAGGCTCTGGCTCCCATTGTACTTTTAGAGATTCTAGGAACAACCAACAACCCTGCATTCTTGGAAAGATTACTTTCAAAATAAAAACATAACTAAACCTAACATATCTGTCGAGTCACAACACATTTTCATGGAAAAAAGTGTTAAAACGCCTGATTAATATGTTCGTAATGCTTGCAGCAGGTTCACTGCTGTTAGCAGGGTCTCACACTCACAGGCACCTATTCAGAGATCCAGGGTGATGCACAAGGCTTTTCTACCCAGCAATGAGTCTTTGAAAGCTGGGGAAAAGTGCTGTGAATACAGAGAGAGAGCACCCAGAGAGAAGCGGGGTATGAGACTCACACAGAGACACAGAGAGCTCCTTGCAGCACATGGCTCTCCGACCCAGACTGCACCCAGAAGACAGGCTGCTTCACAGCACTTTGTAACCCAGGAAATCAGCTTGAATTGTGGGTACATGAGTGTTAAACGTGCATTAAACTGTTTTAATTCCAATGCGCATTTGACTGCATAAACAGCCAGTCATATGGACAGGAAAATGTCCATTTCGTCCACATTTGACTCATGAAATGTACAAGAAGATAAGTACAGCAGAGTCACTGCTGTTAGCAGGGTCTCACACTCAAAGGCACACAGACAGAGACCCAGGGTGATGCACATGGCTCTTCCACCCAGCAATAAGTCTTTGAAAGCTGGGGAAAAGTGGTGTGAATAGAGGGAGAGAGCAGCCAGAGAGAAGCGGGGTGTGAGACTCACAGAGCGCACCCAGAGAGATCCTTGCAGCACATGGCTTTTGCACCCAGACTGCACCCAGAGAACAGGCTGCTTCACAGCACTTTGCAAGCCAGGAAAAGTGATTGAATCCTGGGTATACATGTTTTAAATAGTCTGATACCTCCAGGGCACATCACCGCATTTTACAAGCCAGGGAAGGTGCCTGAATCCTGGGTAAACATGTTTTAATTTTTTAAGTGTTTTTAAATGTGTGGAACAGTGTTTTGTCACTTTCAAAACTCTCCTGTCATTGACCGGAGACATTGGGTCGATGTTGTATTCAATCTGACCGTTAATATTCCGGTGAGACGAAGTACGTACAATGACCGGAGTGATCCCATGTTAATTTGGTCCCAAAACCGGAGCATTCCCTCACCCCTCTGAAACTTCTTAATTCGGACTAAATTGAGCTGGATGAACTTTGCTGTCGCACTGGTGTTTATTACGAGTTCATGTTTGTTTGTCTGATTGTTTGTATGGGGGGTATATATACTGGTTTGTCTACCCGCCATCTTGTGTATGTTTTGTAACAACTAATAATGAATCTGTCCATAGCCAGGGTAAAATGAACTAAACTTTAGTTATCTCACCAAAAGTAAATGACTTGAGAAAAAAAAAATATATAAAGATGGAAAGCAATATTCTGGTAGTATAAATGTGCTTCAAAATGAAAATAAATAGCAAAAGAGTGTTTTTTATGTCCTGCATCTGAGTGTGCAGTGGAACATGTAATGTAAACAAGAAGCACACTGTTCAGGGTGTGTGCTGTAGGTGTAAGAAGAAAATAAGATGATATTGCTTTAAGAATCCATCTGTAAACTAGTTAAAAGGTCTATTGAGAGAGAGGCTGGTCAGAATTGATGTGGCAACTCTCCGGGCAGTCAGAACCTCTGGCTGTGTGACTGGTGATGTGAATTTCTCTGGCCGATACTTGTAATAAAACACCAGTGTTTGACATCAAAGCTCCAACTCTCCTCGTGTCTCTCTGAGTCCTGACTCTCCATTGCTGCAGAAGTTTCCCTTACACTAGTCACTCTTTTGCAGCCACTAGTGGCACTTTCGTCTGACTAGTTACTACATAAGCCTTACTAGTGACGCCAGGAGCAGCACCAAAGTCCCAACTTGTAAGCTTTGTTGATGAACTAGTGACCCTCTGACCGTACTAGTGACACTAAAAGTTAACTGCTCTGCAAAGACTTTGACAAGTTGGGACTTTGGTGCTGCTCCTGGCGTCACTAGTAAGGCTTATGTAGTAACTAGTCATACGAAGTATAATTGTGTATTCAACTAGTAAAGCAGAGTGCCAAACTAGTGTGACCATATATCTAACAAGTGAAATCAAAGAGCCAACTAATGTAGGCAGCTGCCGTCTGATATCAAGGATATGGAATACATATTCAAACGGCTTGCAAAACCCCTTGAAATTTTTCTTTTTACAAAAAGAGAATATAACTAATTTGTATTAATTTTACTTTTTTGTGAACAATAAGTACCTTTTGAAATATGTATTTTAATTTCTAATTTTATTTTGAAATGTAACTTACAGTTTGATGGTCTTTAAAAAAGAAAATTGTTGCAGTAAGAAATTGCATGTTTTAGAATTAATGTTTTGATTGGATGAACAATTTAAGGCTGAATAAATTAAAGGAAAGTCTACAGAAGTTGTTGAAGTTCTTTGAGTATTTTGTACTTAAATACATAAATAAGAAAATATTGGCCAATGAGTTATCTAGAAATATATTTGTTGATTAATATATTCCTGCAATTAAGTACTTTTGCATCAAACTAATTAATTATGGAGAAATTAAACATTTAAAATATGTCAAACAATGTTTATAAGTACAGTATACTTAAATAATACAAAAATAATAATTAAAGTTTTAAGTTTAAGTAACTTATCATTTTTGATCAATCATTTACTTAAGTTAGTTTACTTACTTAAGTGGTAATCAGTTTCCACAAAAGTGTTGAGTACTCCGAACTAATCGGGTTTTACAGTGTGTGGTTACATTACTTAACCAGCTCATCATCTTCACCAGTCAGAAAATGTCCGATAATTGATTGGTGATGATCACTGGCACGTATTGTGTCCAATGAGAACGTTAACACGTTTTAGAGAGTTATACAACATTTTTGTTTAGCGAAGACGGAGGTCAGCCACTGTCAGCCGGAAGTGGCGCATTCGATTACTGTTTGGGCTTACTGCCGTGGATGGGCTGCATTCCACTCCAAATAGCCGGTTGGCCGTAACCAGAATCCAAACGCCATCTGTTTTATGGATTCTCATTTAATTTCCAAGAATATCTCAGTACTGGGTTATTTCCAATTTCAAAATGCAGATATATATATATATATATATATATATGCGTGCATATATGCATGTGTGTGTCTGTATATATTTATAAACTGTATATTATTTTCCATCATTCAATGGACAATGGAGTATTTGTACTTTTTTAATGTATACCATCAACCATATGTTGATATATAAAGTGGGTAACTATACAAAACGTGAGATAAATGTTTATGAATATCTGTTCAACTGTATGTAAACTTGTGTAACTCATGAAGGATAAATGAGTGTTTCAATAATATATATATATATAACCAATATATTACAATATATTTTTGTTTCATTATTACATTTATATTCAACAGGCAACTTATATAAAAATGTAAACCTCGGTATAGGCCGACACTTTTTTTTTCTTCCACCAGGCTGCAAACATGTTTGTTTCTGCTGTATAGGGTTGGGCCTTTTAACAAGGGTGTCAATGGGGATTATCTCACTTTCAGAGCCCTAAAGTGGCCATTTGAAGATCACCAGGCCGTGTTGGCTTTATTTATTAGAACCGGAGGTTGCTGCTTGGTCAACACACGAGCAAACCCCAAGATATTTAGTCATATATGTCTTAGCCACCCTTCCTGCCAATATCTTGAATTAACCTTCGTTAGATACACATAATGAAGCTTCATTGTTGCCAAGTTACCGTTGACCTATCAACGCGCGATGCACCAAATAAAAGTCTTCACTTCTGCTCGGAGGTGGAGGCAGGACTGTGTCTGAGCAGCTGCTGTTAGACATTGTGCTTAATTAATGAATGTACTTTCACATATCCTTTATTCACTGTAGCAGTTTATAGGATTTCTCAGTGTTCAAGCTTCCTTCGAATGTTGGTTTACCCCAATTTGAACCAGCTACAGTTTAAATTCTCATGTCTTGTTGGTGTGTTTCTTTCTGCCTTCACTTTAAAGCATTATAGGAGAATGTAAAGTGTTGTTTTGTTTCTCATAGCATTGAAAAATGACATTGAAACCTATTCAACATGGATGTATCTGTCTGTCCTGGAAGAGGGATCCCTCCTCTGTTGCTATTTCCTTTCACATTTTCTCCCCATTTCAAGGTTGTTGTTGGAGTTTTTTCCTGATCTGAAACCTGTTCTATGTTGCGCTTAACATTAACACGTTGTCTTTGCAGAACCAGTATTTATGTTACTGTCGATAACTAACGGCCTTCAGGAACAACTCTTCATTGTGTAACTTCATCCAATATTGAAATACCATTTTAAATTGTCTTTTTTCATTTTAGGTGAATCAACCATTTAATGAACTGATGTAGATGTTGACTTGGTAGACATGGTGACTTATTATGTTAAGTGTCTCTATTTCTGCAACATAACAAAATGTATGCGTCCAATTTACAGCGAGTCATTGTTATTGTGATGTGAAATCATTTAGATTCAGTGTGGTAACTTTATTAAGACTTTATTTAACCATCTTCAGGTAATTCACATTTTCTCCCCATTTAAAGGTTTTCATTGGAGTTTTGTACTGATCTGAAACCTGTTCTATGTTGAGCTTAACATGAACATGTTGCCTTTGCAGAACCAGTGTCTATGTTACTGTCAATAACTAACGGCCTTCAGGAACAACTCTTCATTGTGTAACTTCATCCAATATTGAAATACCATTTAAAATTGTCTTTTTTCATTTTAGGTGAATCAACCATTTAATGAACTGATGTAGATGTTGACTTGGTAGACATGGTGACTTAATATGTTAAGTGCTTCTGTTTCTTCAAAAAACAGAATGTATGTGTCTTATTTACAGCGAGTCATTGTTATGTGATGTGGGCATATTTAGAATCATTGTAGTCACTTTATTAAGACTTTTTTTCAAAGATCTTCAGGTACATGTCTTTGATTTTCTGCAACTGCAACTCTATATAACTTTTAACATATAAAAGCCTGTATTGCTACATGATAGAAAGCTATGGAAAACAGCACTTTTGATAAAGATATCCTGATCCTAGAGGGGTTCAATATCCCCTCCCAGTCTTATATTCCTTCCTTCATCCTCCTCCTAATCGTATACTTCTTCATCATGGTGTCCAACATCGGCCTGGTGGTGCTGATCTTAAGGAGCACCGGCCTCCACCAGCCCATGTACCTCCTGCTGTGCAACATGAGCATCAACGATGTGTTCGGGGCCACCATCATCATCCCTCATGTTCTGCGGGACCTCCTGACGCCGGACTCGCAGCGGGTCATCCGGTACATGGACTGCGTTGTCCAGGCCTTCTGCGTCCACCTCCACGCCAGCGCCTCTCACACCGTGCTCATGATCATGGCGTTCGATCGCTATGTGGCCATCTGCAACCCTCTGCGCTACGCCACCATCATGACCCACAGGATGGTGCTGGTTCTGTCCATGTGGGCTTGGGCGATCACCCTACCCTTGGTGGGGATCCTCATCGGCCTCAGTGTGCGTTTGTCTCGATGCAGGTGGAATATTGTCCACTTCTTCTGCGATAACGCCTCCTTGTTCAAGCTGTCCTGTGAGAGCGTGCTCATCAACAACATCTACGGCCTCGGATACACCGTGGTCCTGCTGGGCTCGTCCATCGGCAGCGTCACGCTCACCTACCTGAGGATCGCCATGGTGTGTCTGCGCAGTAAGAACAAGACTCTGAACAGAAAAGCGCTGCAGACCTGCGCCACTCACCTGGCCGTCTACGCCATCCTGCTGGTGTCCGGCTTCATCATCATAATTCTGCACCGCTTCCCTCAGCTGGTGGCCCACAGGAAGGTGGCGTCCGTCATGGGACACGTGGTGCTGCCCGCCCTGAACGCTCTGATCTACGGCCTGCAGATCAAAGAGGTCCGGCAGAGGGTTATGGCTCTATTTCATAAGAGTAAAGTCGCTTCAATGGATGCTAAATGACACGGTGTTGATTATGTTGAAGTGACTGGATAGCAGTGTATCTACAGAAATACCCCTGACCCATAGTGTGTATCATGTTATTATAAATGACGCTTCAAATAACTGCATTGTTTCAAAATATATCTTATTTTTCAATGTATGAATCCATTAAGGCTGTAAATAGTGATTACATCCAGAATAATATTTAAATAAAATCTTATGAACTTGGTTTTTACGGATCGTTTCACTACTCTTACGGAGCCTAAACACGGCGGCGTGCGTTGCCGCTTGGCGGTGGGCGTGTCTTGAGCTTGGGGAGTCACCGCAAGCAACGCGACCAACAATGTCCCGCCCGGAACACAAAGCAAAGCATTCATGCTACATCCATGCTGGCTAAATATACTGTCTATGCTTGCTAGCTGTCCATTCAAACGAAGTACACTGGATATAAACTCCCCAAACAGGCGAAAACCTACCAGTTTCCCCCACTGTCTCTGCCCCCCCCCCCATGCCTGGCTCCTCCGGTTTGTATCCCTGTATGTAAAGAGGGACTGGTTATAGAGTACCGGGTGACTCCCTACCGCCACGATCATTTTCTCCTCCTTTTGTTGACATATGGGAAATAACTGCGTTTTGGCTCTCCCAACATACACGCGGTTTGATTGGCTAGCGCTTGTACTGTCAGATTTGCATATGCGGGATTTGATTGGCTGACCCCTCCGTCGAGGCGGCAAAAGTAGAACATTGCTCTACTTTTGCAGCGAGCACCGCACTACGCTTTGCTCCCACAATGCAGTTCGACGAATCGTGACGTCACCCCATTCAAAGTGAATGGGCAGAAGCGTTGAAGCGGCAACGCACGCCGCCGTGTGTAGGGGCCGTTATTACTCTGACAGTGTTTTCAGTTTGGTTTGTCAGTCTGTAGGATCACAGAAACACTTTTAATGAAACTCAGCAAAAGAGTGTAGCATGGGCCAAGAAAGAAATGATTAAACTATAAAAAATGTGATGCCCCCTAAAGTCGGAACTAGGCCTGCCATTCACATTTATTTTATTATAAATGAAGGGTTTGGCCTGTACATATCATAGTTTTAAAGTGAAAGGTTTGGACTGTTTAATAGGAAGTCATGCTACCCTTATTTATGCATCCAAAACAGCTAAACTAAAATGTTTATTTTATATTTTCCAGAGGTGTTTTCTCTGTAGCAGAGAAACACTGTGATCTTTAATGAAAGCCGTTGAGTGGGCAGCGCTGCGGGACAGTGTTTCAGATTATAAAAGGCATTGCGGCGCCGGCTCTCTGCAGGAGCTCCAGGTGAGACAGGCGAGATACACACACCTCAACTCATCATCCGTCTCTGTTAGACTCTAAACACTCATTATAGAGAGAGCAAACTCAAGACCTTTTAATTGAGCTTTTAACTGAAGTGTATTTTATTCTTATTTTATTTACAGTATGTGGTATTAAGTGTTCATGGGGAGATAGTATTGTTTCTGTGAAGCACTTTGAGTTACCATTGTGTATGAGAAGTGCTATATAGATAAAGTTTCATTTGATTTGATTTTTCCAACATATATATCTGTATATATTCACTACTGGTTCACTTGTATGCTTCTTGCATATTGCTCTGAATACGTTTTGAAGTTTTTTCACTCTTTCTAACACTGAAGATCCTGCATTAGAAAAGTAAAAAAAACTGTGAAAATGTCAAATAAATAGTAAATACAACCATCGAATTATGATATATAATTATAATAATTCCTAAAATAAACAGTAAAACTATTACGTCTTATACAAGTCAATAAATGCATGTGTTTATTTATTACAGGACAGGTTTTCATTCATATCAGCAAGGCCGCAATTCACAAATGGGTATTACATGTGGCTTTCTTTGATTTTACAGTCCTAGATTAATTTGGGAATACAAATCTTCAGAAATTAGAAAAAAAAGTAGTAAGGCTGCTGGAGAGCAAAGCTTACTGACTTGTTAGAAAGAGTGAAAAAACTACAAAACATATTCAGAGCAATATGCAAGAAGCATACAAGTGAACCAGTAGTGAATATATACAGATATATATGTTGGAATAATCAAATCAAATGAAACTTTATCTATATAGCAGAAACAAGAAACAAAATGCCTGATGTAACCTCCTTATTTTTGATCAATATGCATCTTTCATTTTAAAAGTGAACACCACGTTGAGTCCCCGTAATAGCTTCACAATGTGAGATAAACTCATATTCTGCATCATCTTTTTAAATCTATATTTATATATATATATATATACAGTATATATGTAGAGTATGTGTATTGAGGTCAAATTCAAAACGTCTTTAGTTTTATATTATATATTATATTCAGTTTTTTGTAAATATTTGTACATGCTTTCCAATATCAATTATCATACCCAGAAAATAATTCACTTACATGTTATATACGTTTAATTGGATTACCTCGTGTCTTGTTGTTGCACAGCACGAGAGGAATAATAATACAGTCTTTTTTATCTTGAACTGAAATCTGTGGATATTTAATGAATTACTATAATTGTTTTTAGTTGGCTTTAATTTCACTTTTTCAATCAGGTTTTGAAAGTGTTCGAAAAGAATTTGGACAAAGAAATAAAAAAAAGAAACTGTATTTAAGTAAATGTAACGAAAAGGAAAATGAATAACACCTGAAATAAAGCCTTCACTCAATTATGATACTGTTTTAAAGATTGTATACAATTTTAATAATGTTTTAATAAGTCAGTAAGCTTTGCTCTCCAGCAGCCTTACTACTTTTTTTCTAATTTCTGAAGATTTGTATTCCCAAATTAATCTAGGATTGTAAAATCAAAGAAAACCAAATGTAATACCCATTTGTGAATTGCGGCCTTGCTGACATGAATGAAAACCTGTCCTGTAATAAATAAACACATGAATTTATTGACTTGTATAAGACGTAATAGTTTTACTGTTTATTTTAGGAATTATTATAATTATATATCATAATTCGATGGTTGTATTTACTATTTATTTGACATTTTCACAGTTGTTTTTACTTTTCTAATGCAGGATAAGGCTCTGCACCATTACTGATGACATGATTAATCGAAAAACTCAAAACAGTTTGAGGTCTTCTTGTCACCACTGGGCTACGGCAAACTGAGAACACTTTCCTAAATTTAAAGTAAGTGCCCAATTTTCAATTATACCCGGTTAATTAAGACCTTTTCATTTATTTAAGGCATGTCTCTATTTGTTCTTAATGAGTAGGTTTATATAAATGTCTTTGTATGCCCTTTTTTTCTGTATAGACACGCAGGTTTATTCTAATAAAGTATCACTGAAACTTCTATAAACAGTAAAACCAGGTCATTTTGCAGGTCTTTTTATTTATTTCCAGAGATGTGTATGATTTCTTATCTTCAGCAGGGTGCTGTATTTGAGAGTAAAGAAATGTTTCTCTGTCCATCATTTACTAGGATCCGATAACGCTGTGCAGTATGGAGAACCAGACCCTAGAGGGAGATACTTTGCTCCTGGAGGGGTTGAAGGTCACGCGTCAGTCCTCCATCCCGGCCTTCATCCTCCTCCTCCTCATCTACTTCTTCATCATGGTGTCCAACATCTCTCTGGTGGTTCTGATCAGCACGGAGCGCAGCCTGCACCAGCCCATGTACCTGCTGTTCTTCAACATGAGCATTAACGATGCGTTCGGGGCCTCCGCCATCATCCTGCCCTTGTTGAGCGATATCTTTACTCCCATCTCGGAGCGCTACGTTGGTTACATCCACTGCGCCTTCCAGGCCTTCTGTGCTCACTTGTATGCGAGTGCCTCTCACACCGTGCTCATGATCATGGCGTTCGATCGCTACGTGGCCATCTGCAACCCACTGCACTACGCCACCATCATGACCCACAGGATGGTGCTGGGTCTGTCGGTGTGGGCGTGGACCATCTCCTTCCTCATGGTGGTGATCCTCATCGGCCTCAGTGTTCGTCTGTCTCGCTGCAGGACGGTTATCCTCAACCCGTTCTGCGATAACGCCACCTTGTTCAAGCTGTCCTGTGAGAGCGTGCTCATCAACAACATCTACGGCCTCGGATACACCGTGGTCCTGCTGGTCTCGTCCATCGGCAGCGTCACGCTCACCTACCTGAGGATCGCCATGGTGTGTCTGCGCAGTAAGAACAAGACTCTGAACAGAAAAGCGCTGCAGACCTGCGCCACTCACCTGGCCATCTACGTCATCATGTTCGTGTCCGGCTTCATCATCATCGTCCTTCATCGGTACCCGCACTTGTCGGATCACAGGAAGCTGGCGTCTATCTTGTTCCACGTGGTTCCTCCCGCTATGAACACGGTTATCTACGGACTGCAAATCAAAGCGGTCCGACAGAAAATCTTTATCATGTTAACCAGGAATACAACGACGGGGGGTAAATGACACAATACTGTAAATACATGTCAATAAAACTATTCCACTTGCTGAAATGTTAAAACCCTGATCTGAAATCCTAACAATGCACTGAAATGACGATGAAATAAAAAGTACCTTTACACGAGTAAACTGAGTTTGACCTTTTGATTTCCTTCATAATACGGCCCATACATATTGGAAAGAACCAGGAATCATAAAAACATTATCAGTGTAGTCGTAGCCCCATTAGAAATGATGTGCAGGTCTTTCTCAATTCATGGTATATGACATGTATTTTCTGAAGTGGTGCACACTTAATGGTGCAAGTATGGTACATATATGCTTTATATGTAATTTCATTTCATTTCAAACCTTTATTTATACAGATAAATCCCATTGAGATCATTGATCTCTTTTCCAAGGGAGAACTGCTCAAGTAGTTCCACATGAAACATAAAAGCATAAATAGAACAACAAAAGGACATCATCCAGCACCATGTACATAATTATCCACATAAACAGGTACCAATAGCTTCCGATTGAGTAGCATCCAACCGAGCATTAAAAACATTTAGTGGCACCAGATTGTTCAGTTTCCATTTAATTTGCAGACTATTCCAAGACAGAGAAGCTGCATCTAAAAGCTGTCTTCCCTAAGACAGTCCTAGCAGTTGGCACATTTAATAAAACCACAGCATTCGATCTCAGGCAGAAGCCACTTACAATTCACCGTGAGATCAGGGAGCAGATGTAGGATGGAAGTTTCCCTAACATGAGTAAACAGGCTATGGCAGACTTCCATGAAATACACCGGGAAAAGCACCTCTCTGTGGCGGCTCCAAGAGCCCCAAATGAAGGACTAAGCAGCTCCAGCATTGCTCCCTCACATGAGCAAAGAGGCTATTTTACACTAACAGGAGACAGAGTGCGAAAACCACCTCTCTGTGGCCGCTCCAAGAGCCCCAAATGACGGACTACAGACATCCAGCATGTCTCCCTCACATGAGCAAACAGGCTATTTTACACTAACAGGAGCAACCTGATCTCACCAGAATGCGTGACTCCACCACGACTCCTGTACACCACAATGCGTGGTGGAGTCACGAACTTTGTTACATTTACGTGTCGGCACCACGCAAACAACCCCAATGTAAAGTGAATGAGGCTCCTTTGTCGTGGTGCACACACGCATTTCTACAACGTCCCGCAGTGAGCTTTTATTCTATAAAACGTGTTTAAAATCTACTTTATAGCTTGTAGTAACTCATGGGAGGCTTCTTTTACTTTATTTGTATTCATAATTATTTTTATTTTTCGTCAGAATGTAAAAATTACATTAGTTACGAATTTGTGTTCTCAGAAAACAGTGCATTGTGTGTAATGCAACTGTTAATTTTATTAAATTAGTTAGTTTTTAAGGAAGGCCAGAGCTTCAGCTGTGTCAAATAGATTGTTCCCTTTAGTTAACGTTATTTAAAAGATAAAGATCATGTCCCCTGTATTGTATTACGAGCGTCCATTCCCATTGGATAACGGAGAATTTTACACCCGGAAGTAAGTAGCCTATTCTCCTTACTGTCGATTGATGTTATTTATATGGAATGCAGTTGTAAGTCAACCAATCACAGAGCTTGAGGACTGATCACGGGGTTTGTCAAGCTAAGCACATGGTGTAGTCCCAAACGATAGCTGAGGATTCTGGGTAGTGTAGTGTCTTCTGCCATCCAAAAACTCAGAAAAAATATTTGTTTCTCCGAATCGAAGGGGGAAAATACAAAAGCATTGTACACAATTCAAACCAATCAATGTTGTGTAATTAACAAGGATAATCTGGTGTTTTTTAGTCGATGAGTAGTGCAGATATCACTGTAAAATCAATCGACAGTAAGGAGAATAGGCTACTTACTTCCGGGTGTAAAATTCTCCGTTATCCAATGGGAATGGACGCTCGTAATACAATACAGGGGACATGATCTTTATCTTTTAAATAATGTTAACTAAAGGGAACAATCTATTTGACACAGCTGAAGCTCTGGTCTTCCTTAAAAACTAACTAATTTAATAAAAATCACAGTTGCATTACCCACAATGCACTGTTTTTTGAGAACACAAATTCGTAACTAATGTAATTTTTACATTCTGACGAAAAATAAAAATAATTATGAATACAAATAAAATAAAAGAAGCCTCCCGTGAGTTACTACAAGCTATAAAGTAGATTTTAAACACGTTTTATAGAATAAAAGCTCACTGCGGGACGTTGTAGAAATGCATGTGTGCACCACGACAAAGGAGCCTCATTCACTTTACATTGGGGTTGTTTGCGTGGTGCCGACACGTAAATGTAACAAAGTTCGTGACTCCACCACGCATTGTGGTGTAAAGGAGTCGTGGTGGAGTCACGCATTCTGGTGAGATCAGGTTGAACAGGAGACAGAGCGCGAAAACCACCTCTCTGTGGCCGCTCCAAGAGCCCCAAATGACGGACTACAGAACTTAAGCACTCCCCCACTGACTAAACCCAGATCATCACACCCTCAAGAACCTCGTGCCCCTGGGAAACTTAAAGGGGGGGTGGAGTTTGCGGTGCTTTATTGTCCGCCCATCGGCATCCATATTCGTCCTTATTCACAGCACCACCCACCCTCCTGTGGAGGATGTTCTCATGACCCTGGTAACACTTAAAGGTGGTGTATTTTGCGGTGCTTTATCGTCCACCCATCGGCATTCATATTCGTCCTTATTCACAGCACCACCCACCCTCCTGTGGAGGATGTTCTCATCGCCCTGGTAACCCTTTAAATAATCTGATACTACCACTGCATTTTACAAGCCAGAAATAATGTTTACATTGTTGGGGGAAGTGTTTTAAAACGTTTGGAAGAGATTTTTAGCCTGTCATTTTGCAAGATATCATTTCACATTGAAGCTCTCCTGGAAATGGACAGAATATGTCAATTTACAGGAGAGCGTCTGACTACCGGAGGCTGCTGGAGACCGCATGACAGTCTTGACCGGGGTCTTGAGAGGCGTCTGAATACCAGAGGCTGCTGGAGACCGCATGACAGTCTTGAACGGGGGTCTTGAGAGGCGTCTGACTACCGGAGGCTGCTGGAGACCGCATGACAGTCTTGACCGGGGTCTTGAGAGGCGTCTGACTACCGGAGGCTGCTGGAGACCGCATGACAGTCTTGACCGGGGGTCTTGAGAGGCGTCTGACTACCGGAGGCTGCTGGAGACCGCATGACAGTCTTGACCGGGGTCTTGAGAGGCGTCTGACTACCGGAGGCTGCTGGAGACCGTATGACAGTCTTGACCGGGGTCTTGAGAGGCACCTGACTACCGGAGGCTGCTGGAGACCGTATGACAGTCTTGACCGGGGTCTTGAGAGGGGTCTGACTACCGGAGAATGCTGGAGACCGCATGACAGTCTTGACCGGGGTCTTGAGAGGGGTCTGACTACCAGAGGCTGCTGGAGACCGCATGACAGTCTTGACCGGGGTCTGACTACAGGAGTCTGCTGTGTTTATGCTGGAGGTACTTGAGATTGCCAGGCCCTTAAATCGTATACATTCTTCTTCTTCCTCAAGCACAGCAGCAGTGGCACACTGCCGCCTGGGTTTTAGCCCCTTTTTCAGCCTGGAGCGCAGGGTCTTCACCTCACCAATGAGGGCATCGTTCTGAGCCCTCAATGCCACATTTTCCAGCATCACCTGCCTGCAGTCCTCTTCGTCACACTCGGTATGTGGGGAGAAGGGTGGGGTGGGAGAAATTGTATCCCAAAATAGTGTCTCTTAAGGCGGATAGAGTCCCCTGACAATTCCCATCACATTCCTCCAGAGTCAGAAAAAGTCTAAGTTAACTTTTGGAAGAACCAGAGGAAGGGGTGAAAATGGATAAAATGTATCTGAAAATAGTGTCTCATTATTCCGTGCCAACTCCCCTTGAATTCATCCAGAGACCAGTTCAAAAACTTAAAGTTTGGTAAGAACCATGATTGGGGGTCCTCCAGGCAACAATTGTATCCGATCCAAAGTGCTCATGTAGCGGATGCATTCCTCCATGATTTCTCCATGATGGAAAATAGCCCGTTTTTTTCTAAGTGCTCTCAAAAACCGGGTTTCCGATTTCGTGCAGATGGTAGCTTGGAAAAGATGAATGAATGTTTTCTACGGAGGAAGGGAGGTCTCGATTCCCCTCTCGGTGTGCAAATGTCTCCGGGGCTTCCCCCGGAAGCGCCGAAGACTTGAGCTTTTTGTAGCCTCTCCTCCGTTGGCACTTAGCCGTTTTTTCGAGAATTTCGAAAATCATGCATACTTCCATAACCTCGCACACCGTGAGACCCCGGACCCCCGGACTTAAGCACTCCCCAACGGACTAAACCCAGATGTTCACACCCTCCAGAACCTCGTGCCCCTGGTGACACTTAAAGGTGGTGGATTTTGCGATGCTTTACTGTCCGCCCACCAGCATCCACATTCGGCCTTATTCACAGCAGCACCACCCACCCTCCTGTGGAGGATGTTCTCATGCCCCTGGTAACACTTAAAGGAGGTGGATTTTGTGGTGCTTTATCGTCCGCACACCAGCATCAATATTCGGCCTTATTCACAGCAGCACCACCCACCCTCCTGTGGAGGATGTTCTC
The DNA here is from genome assembly GCF_902827115.2 of Pseudochaenichthys georgianus. Classification (NCBI taxonomy): domain Eukaryota; kingdom Metazoa; phylum Chordata; class Actinopteri; order Perciformes; family Channichthyidae; genus Pseudochaenichthys; species Pseudochaenichthys georgianus. The sequence continues at coordinate 202,262 of NC_047516.1, forward strand.
ATGGCCCTGGTAACACTTAAAGGTAATGGCTTTTGTAGTTCTTTACTGTCCGCACACCAGCATCAATATTCGGCCTTATTCACAGCACCACCTGCCCTGCTGGAGGTTCACACTTTAACTTTTTTTTTTTACCCTCCTCTGCCTTACACATCCTCCCACACTTGCGCACTCCTCACTCGGACTAAACCCCTCCATGCACACCCAGACTGCACCCAGAGAACAGGCTGCTTCACAGCACTTTGCAAGCCATGAAAAGTGATTGAATCCTGGGTATACATGTTTTAAATAGTCTGTTACCTCCAGGGCGCATCACCAAATTTTACAAGCCAGGGAAGGTGCCTGAATCCTGGGTAAACATTGTTTAATTGTTTAAGTGTTTTTAAATGTGTGAAAACAGTGTTTTGTCACTTTCAAAACTCTCCCGTCATTGCCCGGAGAAATTGGGCCGATGTTGTATTCAATCTGACCGTTAATATTCCAGTGAGACGAAGTACGTACAATGACCGGAGTGATCCCATGTTAATTTTGTCCTAATACCGGAGCATTCCCTAACCCTGGCCCGTCTCTCTTCCAGGAAATGTGTCTCTGACACATTGAAGACCTCTTCTCTATATCATAGATATTAAACATAGTATGGAAAGTTTCTCAAACCATTTATTTTTTAAACATTTATACTTATAACTCACATTTTTGACAGGGTCCTAAAAAACGGTTTCTCAAGTTCCTGACTCCCTAATTCTGTCACCCTCTCTCGGACCACACTCATCTTCAAACTTGTGACACCATACTACACCAGGGGCACAAAGTAGGGGGGTGGGCAATATCATCCTGGCCCTCATTACTTGCACCGCACCAACATTTCAACTCGACTTTCATTTTGAACTCAACTTCAAATATGTGAATTTTCCTGTATTTTGCTAAGATATTGAGAAAAGTAATCCCACTTTCTCTCGAATCAGGAAGTAAGTGTGTTGTTATTTGGGGTAAAGAAGAAGGTAATATGACTGAAATGACTAGAATATAATGGGATAAACTTTATTTTAATGTACAACGTTGTCTATTAATTGTAGTAGGCCACTTGTGGGGAACTTCTTATCAGTCTTAGACAATAGTGTCTTTCACACATGTTGTTTATCAGATTGGAAAACAATTCTATTTGAATTCCAGACTTGTTATCCATTGGCCACTTGTTTGGTTTATTATTGGTGTTTGTTGGTGGCTAGGAAATCGTGTTGTTGTTGGGCTTTGCCTCAATGTATTTCCAAGTGAAAAATAAATGTTGCATGAAAGTTTTGAGGAGTTTGAAAAAGTTGAAACCAAAACAAGTTAATGACTCAGTGAAAGGCCCTGAGGGTTGCCTGTAGGGCACTGGGAGGCCAGTACACCCTCCTGGTTGGAGTCCCAGTCTCCATCAGATTATAAAAAGTATTTACAGTTCACCTCCGTCAGGATGGAGAGGTCCCCGTCAGAGGTGAGCCTCACACACTCTCACACACACTTTATCAAACTCTCCCCTGTTTACTTACTCTATCAAATCTCTAATCTCTAATAGCTTCACTGCAAGGCTTGCACTTTAAAATAACTTCACAAAACTGAAGTTAGTACACGCGAAAATGTAACTATTGCAAAAATATCAGATTTACTTTATGACTTATTTTATTTAGTAGGGTGTTTATTGAATTAGCTAATATACCTTTGCGAAGTCTCTTCGTTTCTAACCCTAACCCTAACATTTTCAGGATGTTTTATTATCTGTTTTTATCTGTTGTTTATAGTCAAAATGTGGAGTTATTAAATGTCCAAAATGAATCATAGATATCTGTAATTGAGTTTGTATAGAAGTCAATAGTAAAACTTGTTCAGGTATCAATAACTCACTTCTCATGAGTTCTTAATAAGTTCTTTATTTCAGTTTCTTACCAATAGAAATCTTGAGTGTACATACCTGGAACTTAATAACAATTGGTCTCTTCTACCTTTGATTTCTATTCAATTTAAATGACAAATATGTATTTCTTTTTATGTTGATTTGTTATAACTCTAAGCTGACATATTAATAATGACGTTCCAACTAGCGTCCATTCTAGAAAATGGGATCAACAACTCAATGGTTGCTTGGAAGCATGTTATTAATTAATATAATAATGTAATTATTGATATGTCTGCTTTCAAAGGTGTAAAGTAACAAAGTACATTTACTCATATACTGTATAGTACAATTCTGAAGTACTTATACTTGAGTATTTCAATCTTCTACTGTGTACTTCTACTCTGATTAATGATGTGTATAATGTATATATCATCTTGATGATCATGTCGGTACATATCTGAAATCCCTTGTAAATATCTTTAATCTTGGAAATTCAATTCTAAAATAATCTTTCCCGCACACAATTTAAGAAAGTCATTTCTACGCAGTCATTACCAGTGGAAAGTCTGGGTGAGGCCCCTCAGATAAAAGGCTTTGAGTGACCACAACTCACTGAAGATGCTAAATATTTCACCATGACTGTTAGTGCTGATCTTTGCGAATTGGTATGACTTTGCAAAGAGGCTCATATGCATATTAAAGGGAACATTTTGCACCAAATGTCTCTTCACTTCAATACTTGCAAATGTCACATAAGCAGCTAAATGCTCTTTTGTATGATCACAGTTTGAGCTTCATCCTGGAAATTAAATATTTACTTTTTTTCTAATTGTTGCAGGTGTAGTGTTCTCAAAGGACTTTAACTGTGAGTTCGGCCATCAGTTACAAAACATGCAGAATATTTAGAAGATCCAGTACCACTTGACAATAAGACTACCATTATAAAGGATCCATGAAGGGTTTATAATTAGGTTTTTAATTAGGTTGTAAACACTTTATTAATCATTAAGAACCATTTATAAACCAGTTCTAACATTTAACGTGTTCATACATCAACACAGGCTCACTATGTGGCAAGATGACTCAACTCAGTGAGCAACAGATACCAAGGATACTGGCTGATGAAGAAGACGAAGTAAGTTAAGTAGCCAATATAAGGCTTAGTCATCTTGCCAAATAGTGAGCCCACCTGTATCTGTACTGCTAAGTCTTATATTGGCTACCGAGCTTACTTCATCTCCTTCATCAGCCAGCATCCTTGGTATCTGTTGCTCACTGAGTTGATTCTCCCCCCATCCATCTTGATGTTTCTTGGCATCTCTAATGAACATTTATTTACGAGTTACTAACATTTGTATTTGCCAAAAGGGAGCCTTATAGTAAAGTGTAAAACACATTCCCATGTATTAATGAGTTACTACCATTTATAATAAGGCTTAGCAGTACAGATAAATGTGGGCTCACTATTTGGCAAGCAACCGATCAGAGTTGCCCTGTTTATCTCATGTCTTATAAAAGCTTATTAATGATTTATAAAATGTTCACAACCTAATTAATATATGAATTACAAACTATTTGTAAACCTTTTATAAGGATAGTCTTATTATAAAGTGGTACCGAAGATCCTTTATACTCCTGTAGTGTCCTTTGTTTGTAAAGTGTATTTAACTTTGCACTGCACATCACAGTCACTGTTCTCTCTGCAGGATCCTCCCCCCGCAGAATGGAGAACCAAACTTTAGATTTGGATGTTCTAATTGTGGAGGGGTTGAAGGTCACGCCTCAGTCCTCTGTCCCAGCCTTCATCCTCCTCCTCCTCATCTACATATTCATCATGGTGTCCAACATCGGGCTGGTGGTTCTGATCAGCACGGAGCGCAGCCTGCACCAGCCCATGTACCTGCTGTTCTGCAACATGAGCATTAACGATGTGTTCGGGGCTTCCGCCATCATCCCGAGGATCCTGAGTGACGTCTTTATCCCCATGTCTCAGCGCTTCATGTCCTATGATGAGTGCGCCCTCCAGGCCTTCTGTGCTCACTTCCATGTATGCATCGCTCACACCGTGCTGATCATCATGGCGTTCGATCGCTACGTGGCCATCTGCAACCCACTGCGTTACGCAGCCATCATGACCCACAGGATGGTGCTGGGTCTGTCGGTGTGGGCGTGGTCGATCTCCTTCCTGCTGGTGGGGATCCTCATCGGCCTCAGTGTGCGTCTGTCTCGCTGCAGGTGGTTAAATTGTCAAAGATGGGTTAGTGTAACAGTAAACCTGGGGAAATGTGTTGTCTGGGGATTCAAAATGGATGAAAGGAATATAAAAAGCTTAGAAAACTGTCAAAATAACTATAATTTCACGGGAAGTCTAGATAGAGGAATGTGAGAATTTGGTCTGTGATATTGTCAAATATCTGGAACAAACTCCCAGAAACCTGCCGGTCCGCTGCAACTCTGACTACTTTTAAATCCAGGCTGAAGACTTTTCTTTTTGCTGCTACTTTTAATTGAACTATTCACATCTTAAACTGCACTGTAACTTTTATTCATGTTTTATTATCTTTGCTTTTTAATGTTTCTAAGGTGTTTTATGCTCTTAATGTCTTTCATTTGTGTACAGCACGTTGAATTGCCCGTACCACTTTACAATAAGACTACCCCTTTGAATTGTTCACGAATAGTGTGTAATTCATGTATTAATTAGGTTGTGAACACTTTTTAAATCATTAATAAGCTTTTATAAGACATGAGATAACCAGTTGACCGGTTGCTTGCCAAATAGTGTGCCCACATTTATCTGTACTGCTAAGCCTTATATTGGCTACTTAGCTTACTTTGTCTCCTTCATCAGCCAGCATCCTTGGTATCTGTTGCTCACTGAGTTGATTCTCGCTAAGTAGCCAATATAAGACTTAGTCATCTTGCCAAATAGTGAGCCTGTGTTGAGGTATGAAAACTATGTTAGAACTGGTTTATAAATGCTTCTTAATGATTAATAGACTGTTTACAACCTAATTCATAACCTAATTCATAACCCTTTATGAATCCTTTATAAGGGTAGTCTTGTAAAGTGTTACCGAATTGCCTTGGGTTGAAAAGTGCTTTATAAATAAACTTGCCTTGCCTTGCAGGAGGGTTATCCTCAACCCGTTCTGCGACAACGCCTCCTTGTTCAAGCTGTCCTGCGAAAACGTTCTCATCAACCACGTCTACGGCCTCGGCACCGCCATACTCATATTGGCCTCGTCCCTGTGCAGTGTCATGCTCACCTACATGAGGATCGCCATGGTGTGTCTGCGCAGTAAGAACCAGGCTCTGAACAGCAAGGCGCTGCAGACCTGCGCCACTCACCTGGCCGCGTACGCCATTCTGCTGTTTTCAGGCTGCATCATCATCACCCTGCACCGCTTCCCTCACCTATCGGATCACAGGAAGCTGGCGTCCATCTTGCTCAACATGGTCTCTCCGGCTATGAACGCTATAATCTACGGACTGCAAATCAAAGCAGTTCGAGAAAAGATTATCATCATATTCAAAAGGGCAACCCCTGGGAAGGTGAAGGTAAAGAATTGCGACAGTCAGAAATTAACAAATGGGAATTAAATGTAGTTAAATGGTGAGGAAATACAATTGAAAATGTCCTGTTATCTAATGTTTTGGACATTCTCACGTTTATTTAGACACAATTCTGCGTACATTTGGCGTCCCTTCTCCCACTTTGTTAGTCACAGTGTGCAGAACATAAAGATGACAGTTTCTTACGTTAGAAACATTCCTGACTGTTGCTTTAAACGTTTTAAATTATATTCAGGGGTTTTTCCAGAAAGATATAGTATGAGTACTGTGGCGCTGATCTTGTTTATAAGATGTATACATTATCTCGAGAACCTATTTGATACTCAGATTTCTTTCTGTTACCCCGTGCAGACAAAACCCTGTATTTTATTTAAGGATCAGATGCAACCAAAGGCACACATTGATCTTCAAAAGTCCTGAAAGATGTTATTTAATAGCTTCTTTGCTGTATTGTTTCCATAAGATGGTAGATATATCATAAGATAAAGTATTACAATATGTGTCTTCACTATACATTGTTCAGAGAAAGAAAGGGTAATGTGTATAATAAAATAGTCAATATTTATACTTCATACATGTTGTCTGTCTTTATTTATTAAGAATATACCAGCCTGTCCTCTTGCAAAAAACGACCATATAGGTCGATTGTTCAGCCGCATATTACGACCCAGAGTCACATTTTAAAGTGTAGCACCTCTAGTGGTCGTGTAAGAAACAACATGCTCTCGTTGATTGTAAACGCTCCGGAGATTCTTTTATTCACAAATAATCCTCTCTGGAAAATCCTAAATTGTGCAATAGTTTGGCCATTACAATGCTTTTTGATTAGATTTCTAGCGAGAAGTGTACATTGTACTTTTATAATCTACGTCCAGTGGATGTGTAGGATTTATAGTTTGATAGATATTACGAAGATTATTTGAGGTCTCGCCAGGATAACGTGTATATGCGGCAGCTTCCATGTAAAGTTAGCGTCAACCCTCACGGGGTGAAAACAGTATTTCCGGTCTCGAAGTTTACATAATAAAACCGGAAGTATTCCCCTCACTGTCAAATGATTACACAGTGATATCTGCATTACTCATCCACTAAAAAACATCAGTTTATCCTTGTGAATTACACAATATTGATTGGTTTAAATTGTGTATAATGCTTTTGTGTTTTTAACCTTCGATTCGGAGAAACAAATAGTTTTTTCGGAGTTTAGACACTAAGAGTTTCCGAAGACACTACACTACCCAGAATCCTCAGCTATCGTTTGGGACTACAACATCCGTCTTGCTTTACAAACCCCTTGATTAGTCCTCAAGCCCTGTGATTGGATGTTGGAGTGGCAGTGCGACAAGGTTACGTCGAGCGTCAAACAGCTCTTTGAAATTAAATGGAACAACGGCAGACATGCTGGCTATTGTGTGTTTCGCAACATGTTCTATGGCACGTCTCTACTGGGAATTGTAGTTTTAAAAGACGTTTTCGTATTTCCCGCAATGAAGTTGCCAGTATTAAACTGTATACACCCCTGGAGGTTTAGGGGATACGAAACACAGTGGTGTTATCACATTTAAAACATATAATAATAAATGGGTGAAAATTGCGTGTGTCCATAATGGGCAGCATTAATATACCCACATGACAGCTAAGGTCAGAGGAGCTTTATTTAACAGCTGGTCTTATGTCTGTGACCCCTGTTGTTGTTCATTGATAAGCCTGAAACATGCACTTGTCAAGGTTCAGATGCACATTTAGCAAATATGGCAGTAGCCATCGATCATCTTAAGATAAGATAATATATACTTTATTGATCCCAAGTTGGGAAATGTTTTTGTTACAGCAGCATACTACTTTGTTCTACTCCACTACAATTCAGAGGTTAACCTGGTATTTTTACTCCACTACATTTATTTTAGTCACTTTTCAGATTCTGATTAATGATGTGAAATATAAACAACCCTTAAATCAGACTTTAGTTACACCTGAGTAAAATTCAGGGAAGGTGATTGTCAAGTGCCAAAATAAACTATGCAATATATTAGACGTTAAGGCAAGGCAAGGCAAGTTTATTTATATAGCACTATTCAACACAAGGCAATTCAAAGTGCTTTACAAAAAATGAAATACATTAAGAAAATGGCATTTAAAATCAGTCATTAAAAAGAAAAGCAGTGCGGTAGCTTCACATTAGCATGTGTTCTTTGCAGGTGCTTTTTGAGGTTTGACGTGGTGTTTCCAGCAGTGGATAACAGCTTCTGGCCTGTCACAGTTTGCACCTCACCGTCACATTCCTGTCTATTCTTTGGACGAACTCAAAATAATGGGCATACCTCCACCCCTCGAAAGTTATCGCTGACTCAGCCATGTTTATGCAGCACTGCACGTGGAGATTGTAAATTGCGCAGATTACGTACATATACACCTACAAAGTACTGATATAGTAAATAAAAAAATAATAATTTGTGTGTAGTTGTATATTGTAATAATAATGTATGGTTGTCACAAAATCCCACGGCACACCCGGACTTGCCTCGCGGCACACCAGTGTGCACACCGTTTGGGAACCACTGGTCTAGTTAATAAAACATAACAATATCAGCTATTGAAATTGCGATTCCATAGATGTGTCTCCCATCACCCAAATCCCCTGACTATTCTCTCAACTCAGTATTTACATTCTTCAATTCAAAGAAAATCAGTAATATCTTTAAAAACTATCTTGAAGTCCCTTTCTATCAGCTGTGCACCGTTATGGTGTAAATATCTATCTACCGATTGGATCAAATATAAAAGTCAGCCGAATTAGTGTTGATCCTGCAAGGAGACGTATTGTGTGAAAAGAAATGTAAGATGTTGTTTAATTGCTGATATATGTAAGGCAAGGCAAGGCAAGTTTATTTATAGAGCACTTTTCAACGCAAGGCAATTCAAAGTGCTTTACAAAAAAAAAAAAAAAAAAGACATTAAGCATTACAAAAGAAAAGCTAATCAAATAAACATTAAGAAAAAAATACATGGATAAAAGTTACAGTGCAGTCTAAAATATAAATAGTTCAATTAAACATTACAAGAAAAAGTACATGGATAAAAGTTACAGTGCAGTTTAAGATATGAATAGTTCAAATAAAAGCAGCGACAAAAAGAAAAGTCTTCAGCCTGGATTTAAAAGTAGTCAGAGTTGCAGCGGACCTGCAGGTTTCTGGGAGTTTGTTCCAGATATTTGGGGCATAATAACTGAACGCTGCTTTACCATGTTTAGTTCTGACTCTGGGGACAGAAAGCTGACCAGTCCCTGAAGACCTGAGAGATCTGGATGGTTCATAGTTTAGCAGGAGGTCAGTAATGTATTTTGGGCCTAAACCATTCAGTGCTTTATAAACCAGCAGCATTATTTTGAAATCTATTATTTGACACACAGGAAGCCAGTGTAAAGACTTCAGAACAGGAGTGATGTGATCCACTTTCTTAGTGTTAGTGAGGACTCGAGCAGCGGCGTTCTGAATCAGCTGCAGCTTTCTAATAGATTTTTTAGTGAGACCTGTGAAGACACCATTGCAGTAGTCGAGTCTACTGAAGATAAAGGCATGGACAAGTTTTTCCAAATCCTGCTGTGACATTAGTCTTTTAATCTTAGATATGTTCTTTAGGTGATAGTAGGCTGATTTAGTAACTGTTTTAATGTGACTGTTGAAGCTCAGGTCAGAGTCCATGACTACACCTAGATTTCTGGCTTTATCTGTTGGTTTGAACATTGCAGGCTGAAGCTCAGCGCTAACTTTTATACGTTCTGCCTTGGCTCCAAAAACCATTACCTCAGTTGTATCTTTGTTTAATTGGAGAAAGTTCTGACACATCCAGTCATTGATTTGTTCAATGCACTTACTCAGTGTTTGAACTGGAGAATAGTCTCCTGGTGAAATTGTTATGTAAATGTGTGTGTCATCTGCATAGCTATGGTAACTTATTTTGTTGTTCTTCATTATCTGAGCCAGTGGTAGCATGTAGATGTTAAAGAGAAGAGGCCCCAAGATGGAGCCTTGAGGAACCCCACATGTCTTATTTGTCAACTCAGATGTGTATTTACCGATAGAAACAAAGTTGTTTCTGTCCTTTAAGTAGGATTTAAACCAATTTAGAACTGTTTCCGAAAGTCCCACCCAGTTTTCCAGTCGGTCCAGTAATATGCTGTGGTCAACAGTGTCAAACGCAGCACTGAGATCTAATAATACTAACACTGAAGTTCTGCCACTGTCTGTGTTTAAGTGGATGTCGTTAAAGACCTTTACAAGAGCAGTCTCAGTGCTGTGGTTTGGACGAAAGCCTGACTGGAACACATCGAAACAGCTATTTAAATGCAAGAAATTACTCAACTGTTGAAAAACTACTTTTTCAATGATCTTACCTAGAAATGGCAGGTTTGATATGGGCCTGTAATTGTTCATTACTGAAGCATCTAGATTATTCTTTTTTAAGAGCGGTTTAATGACTGCAGTTTTCAGGGCCTGTGGAAAAATACCTGAGTGAAGAGATTTGTTTACTATATGAAGTAGTTCTGAGGCCATGCAAGGCAAAACATCTTTTGAAAAATCCTGTTGGAATAATATCAAGGCAGCAGGAGGAGGATTTCAGAAGTTGTATAATGTCCTCCAGGTTTTTATCATTAATTACAAGATGCAGTAGCCTACCAGGCTTTAGCTGTTGCTAGGCCACGCTACTGTAAGACTGGGGTCGCCGTAAAAATGTTGAAATATGGCTGAAAACCTCCGTCTATTTACGAAGATGAACTGTCCCAGTGATAGGTCAATGTCCAGGAGCCGCTGCTCGAAGTTTTCAGAGAATAAGAATAGGAAAATCAGCATAAAAAGTAAGCAGAGGCAGGAGCAAGCAGAAAAGCGTCTGCACTGTAAGAAAGATAAGCAGGAAGCCTCCCCCAAGCCTTCTTAACTTTTGAGGGGGCGATGAGCCTCACAGCTAACGCCTCTGCACCGGGCTGCTGGGTAGCCAGGAAAAAACGGTCGGCCTCTTCAGCCAATGCACGGGGCTCCGTAATGGACGTGTTGGCTAGCGCCGTCTGGACCCGGGAAGGCAAGTTACGCAGGAACGTCTCCATGAACAAAATCCGGGGGTCTTCCCCCCCTAGGAGATTTAGCATTTTCTCCATAGGCTGGGATGGCTTCCTGTCTCCTAGGCCTTGAATGTCAAGTATCTGGCGGGCCCTCTCCTTAGCAGGTAAGCTAAATGTCTTAAGGAGAAGGGCCTTAATCGCCTCATATTTGCCATGGTGTGGGGGGTCTGCTATAAATCCGACCAACCTGGACAACGTGGAGCTTCCCAGCGCTGCTACAAAATGGTAGTATTTCAGGTCCCCGTCACAGACTTGTCGGCACGATGCAGTGGGTGGAGGGCGCTTGGCAGCCACTCGCCTTTTTCAGCCGCCAGCTGACGCCCAGAGAATGCAGGTACAGCGCCTTTGACCGAGAGCTCCTTGGACTTTATTTGGCCGAGCGGCATTTCCGTTTTTTGCTGGAGGGCCGTGAATGTACGCCATTTGTCGACCACAAGCCACTCACTTTCACCATGTCTAAAGTGGCGGACCCTTGGTAGGCACGTCAACAGCGGCAGCTTTCCTACATCTCGGAGTTCACCACAGACATTAAACACGTGGCTGGTAAGTCGAACCTGGTTGCAGATTGCCTCTCTAGAGTCGTCATCGGAGCCGTCCAGTTGGGCCTGGACTACACTCGCATGGCGGTGGACCATGTCGCAGACTCCGGCATCCAGGCTCTGAAGGTGGAGGGCGTGGGGCTGCGCTTGGAGGACGTGGTGTTCGGCGACGTGGGCGTTACCCTCCTGTGCGACGTTTCCACAGGCCTGTCGCAGCCAGTCGTTTCCGCCAGCTGGAGGCGCAGTGCACGGACTGTCACACCCCGGTGTTAAGCCTTCAGTGCGCTTGGTGGCCGCGAAGTTTGTCTGGCATGGGCTGAAGAAGGATGTGAGGACTTGGGCTGGTGATTGCTTGGCTTGTCAGCGCGCTAAGGTGCACGGCCACACGAAGGCCCCTTTGGAGCGTTTTCCTGGTGCCTGAGATGAGGTTTGACCTTGTCAATATCGACCTGGTTGGTCCATTGCCCTCCTCTCAGGGCTTTTCCTACCTCCTCACCATGGTGGAGAGGACGACCCGTTGGCCGGAGGTGGTTCCTCTCGTGTCCACATCAGCCGCAGACATTGCCCGGGCTTTCATTGCGACGTGGGTGTGTCGTTTTGGCACCCCGTCAGACATTTCCTCGGACAGGTGCTCACAGTTCACGTCCGAGCTCTGGAAAGCCTTGGCAAGTGGTCTGGGGGTTAAGCTGAGCACGTCTCAGTAGACCGGGTGAAGGCTGCTCACCTGGACTTGGGCCAGCCGGTGGTGCTGACTCGACCTCTGCGACAGGGATGCCCCCCGGCTTCTGGGGGACACACAGGCGGAAGACGCTTTTCCGACTCCCGGGCTCAGGAGTCGTGGGGGTCGGCGTGTCGTTCCTCCCCGCCACACAGACTTTGTTTATATGTGAATTCTGGGGGGGCTTGTGTGGTGTCATGTGTGAGGACATAATTCACTGTGTGTTTGGTGTGTGTTGCAACCCGGACCCGTTAGCGAGGGCACCGGGTTGGTGGTTCATTCATGCTAGCTTCACATGCAGTAACAGCTAATGTATTACCTGTCTGATGTTCAAGATAATAAAGTGTGGAGCTCTATACTGAACACCCCGCCTCCGACTCCCATTCATCGGCTCTACAACAGAGATAAAATAATCAGTTAAATGCATCGTGTTGCCCCCCCTCCTCATCAGATTCACGCTGACAGAAACACTGACAACATGCCGAGTTGAAGGCAACCGTCTCCAGGGTGACACCTGTGCCCTGTACGACGAAGCCAGTTCAACAGACCCTGGATATGTTTGAGTTATCTGTCTTAACTAACCCAAAACAAACGCGATCTCGCTAAGCGGTCCTACGGCGCTGGTTATCAACTCGGTAACTCAAGCAAGGGTTTCTCTGTCCAGCTGAGAGCGCGTTCACGTGAAAGGTGCGAGGTTAGCAACATTTGACCAATCACAAAACATGGAGAAGCGTACTTACAGCGCAGCGTCATACTTCCTGAATTAAAAGTAAACTATCACGTTAGACAAATATGAAGAAGTTCAACTTTAAACATCCATGACTTAAACAGATAAACGAGGATCAAAGCAACAGAGCTGCACCTGCAAGGTGAATACAGCTGGTAACAGAACAAGTGTTCGAATGCGTACATTAACAGGTTTATGATATCACTGCGCCGTCTAACACACGATCTGACTTTCATTACATTTGACTCAAGTGTTTCCTCAACTTAATGTGTTGCTTAAAATAATACTTCGGCATACAGTATGTGACACTGTGAGTGTTGCACGGCCAGATACGGCTCAAGAAGTTGACTCAGATAATGAAATAAAATATACATTATGCTGTGATATTACATTACATTACATTACATTGCATTTAGCTGACGCTTTTATCCAAAGCGACTTACAATAAGTGCGTTCGACCAACAAGATACAACCTTGAAGAAAACAGAATCATAAAAGTACATCAGGTTTCATAGAGCCAAACATTTCAAGTGCTACTCAACTGGCTTTAGATAAGCCAGTCCTTCAGTGGCGGCCGGCCATAGGGGCGCTAGGGGCGCCGCCCCACCTCTTCCCACATACAAAAAAATATATAAAAAAAACATTAAAAAAAAAAAATGTAAAAAAAATATATTTAAAAAAAATATATATTTTATATTTTTATTTGTAATGAACAAGGTAAATATCATACAATTGGTATCAGTAAAATGTATAATCTACAATAAAATCTCGTTTAAAATGGTGTTACGATGTCTAAAGTTACTGATAAGTCACATGTTTCCTGCCTGGCCTTGCCCATGGCATTAGTTTATCATTACTGTTAGAGAATATTAATATCTGTGCATGGGAAAATGTTAGTGTTTTCCCTATTTGTCCTGTTTGTAATTTACACAGGGCAAAAGGCCAAAAGGCTCTGCTTCCCTGTGGGGGGAAGTGTGACCACTTGCGCAGATGGTTTTAATAGACCAGTCCTTTGTCCCTGAAACATGTGTTATTAATTAGGATAGAAAGGGCGCGAACAGAGGCTCCTCCTAGATTCTCTGGGTAGAATTGCGCTGTGTTTTCTGTGTATTCCTCAGTGTTGACTCTGGATTTCATAATGCAAGTTGTGTGAATACCTTGTAAATCACTCACGGCCGTGACTCTCAAATAAACTCAGTGTTTGATATAAAGCGGATTCCAGCTTCCATTTCTTCCATCAACATTGCTGAGCAGAAGTTTCTCTCACAATTACCGGGCGGAGCCCCCGAGCCAAACAGCAGCAACCAGCACGTTGCAAAAGTTTCAATAGTAAACTGTGCCGCGGAAACATAATTTCAGCCAATCAGCGCCGTCAAATATTTTGGTCACGAGGGCGCTCACGTTGGCGCCCACGTTGCTTACGTGCGTCGACGTGAGTTGTTTTTTAGACTCGTGAGTGACCAAAGTGACGCAGTATTTGGATGAGAATGGTGTGCAGGTGGAGTCGCCGGACCTCGGTCCGCAGTGCTCCGCACCCTATTCCGTGCAAGAGCTACTCTCCAATCCTTTCGAAAGGAGAAGTTTGGGAGATAAATTGATACTTAAAGACCTTGGACCGGACCAACCCGATTTGTATATATCCCAGCAAGCTCGTGAAAAAGACAAAACGTATCAACGAGGCAGGCTTCTCACGTAGCTGGTACACCAGAAAGGCTAGCTGGATGCAAACAGGTAAATGCTATCTTTTGTTTCCCATGCTTGCTCTTCAAACAGCCGGGGACAGATACGATCTGTTCAGAAACTAGACAAAAGTGAAACAAGTACAAACCACAGACTGTCTGTGTCATGGAGAATACAGTCGCTGGTTTATTTATGTCTGTATAGGCCGTTATTGTGAGTGTGGACGGTCGGAGCATATATAACGTTAGCTTAGCCAAGCTCCATTCAGAAAACAAGCATTTTAAAAGGGTTTTCGCCTGCCGTCTGTCTGCAGACTCAAAGCATTAATTAATGGTTGTTACTAACCGGTATCAGTGTGTTGTTACGTGGGCATCATTTAGAAACGTGTATTACAATTTAATCACGGTAAAATATGTTCATTTTGTTGTAGTTGTAGCTCCCGAGCCAGCGCGTCTTGTTTGAATGATGCGAGTAAACACAGCTGGCAGCCGCGGTGAAACTCGAGCGACTAGAGCGATGCGATAGGAGCGTTTAGAGCGAAGCGAATATTCGCATCGCGTCCGGTCTGAACACAGCATTAAAGCGAGCTCCACGCTGCACTGGAAACGCGCCATTACATCACCAGAAGTCCTAATTTAAGGGGTCATTTATCCCACTATATCAACAGCCCCACCAAAAATATTTTCCACCAGCCGCCACTGCAGTCCTTTATTAGTATATAAGTGCTTTGTTAGTAGTTCTATTGCTCGAGGTGGAGTCGAAAGAGATGAGTTTTCAGTCTGGAAGGTGTGTAAGCTATCTGCTGTCCTGATGTCAATGGGAGCTCATTCCACCATCTTGGAGCCAGGACAGCAAACCCACGTGTTTCTGCTGATGGGAACTTGGGTCCCCCTCGCAGTGCGGGTGCAGCGAGTAATTTGGCTGATGCAGAGCGGAGTGCACGTGTTGGGGTGTACGGTTTAACCATGTCCTGGATGTAGGAAGGGCCAGATCCATTCGCAGCATGGTACGCAAGTACCAGTGTCTTGAAGTGGATTCTAGCAGTTACCGGAAGCCAGTGGAGGGAGCGGAGGAGCGGCGTGGTGTGGGAGAATTTAGGAAGGTTGAAGACCAGACGAGCCGCTGCATTCTGGATGAGCTGCAGAGGTCGGATGGCACATGCAGGTAGACCAGCCAGGAGGGAGTTGCAGAAGTCTAGGCGTGAGATGACGAGAGCCTGGACCAGAAGCTGCGTGGCTTTCTGGGTCAGCTGGGGACGCATCCTCCTGATGCTGTAGAGCATGTATCTGCAGCAGCGGGTTGTAGCAGCGATGTTTGCAGTGAAGGACAGGTTGTTATCTAGGGTCACACCCAGAGTCCTTGCAGTCTGGGTCGGGGAAACAACAGAATGATAGGTGCGACACGTCGGCGTCTTTCCTGCAACGGCAGCTTTTCTGTATTTCCTTTCTCCTGTAATATGACTTGATAGCTTTAAACTCTGCACACGGAGCTCTGATTGGTCAGCAGGCGGTGCTTTCACTAAGTTGATCTCTTAGCCTGCAACATAACCTGCTCCAGAGGTTTGCCGTTCAGCATCAGTTACCATGGAGATCTAGCCCGCTAAAAAGAGAACCAGCGTTCCGTCTGGTCCGTCGGCATATAAAAGCTGAGTGTCAGCCCAACAGCGGTCTGTCAGGAGAAGGTTCACGACAGCAGCGGTAAGCCTGACACACACACACACACACACACACACACACACACACACACACACACACACACACACACACCAACCACACACACACACACCAACCACACACACTGATGTCTTCACTGTTTAAATGCTTTTGTTGAAACTGCAGATGTTTAGCATTGTGATTTCTAACTTGATGGAAAATATGTCAAATCTAAATGTTTTTCTGTCTGCAGAAAATCACTTTGTACAACTGTTGTCTGGTTAAAGAATTTGAAGTTTAGTGGGCAAGATATTTAAAATGTAATAATGAACTAGTCTAGTGAAAAAACCAAATGAGGTTACTGCAAAAACTTAATTAAAGTAATTTCAAAGCTCAAAAGATACGGTTTTAGCCATTTCTAGCTGGTATAATAATAATAATAATAATAATAATAATAATAATAATAATAATAATAATACATGGGATTTGTATAGTGCTTTTCCTAGAGCTTGACATAGAATCAGAACAGAAACAAAACAAACGAAACAAAAAACATAATCCAATTGTGGAGAAAAAGGGGGGGGTTTGTGGATCAGAGTTTGAAAGCTAGAATGAAAAAGTGAGTTTTAAGAGATTTTAGGACCTGTGTACGAAAGCTAAAGGGTTTCAGCTTCAAAATATTCAGAGGCTAATATTGTAGATGTTCCGAGGTTTATGTTGGATGCAAACAAAGGTGAAAACTAACAGATACTTGTTTTCTCCAGATGAAACATTTTTGAAAATCAAATCAAATGAAAATCCTTCTTCAAACAGATAGATATATACTTTATTAATCCCAGTTTGAGAAATGATTTTGTTACAGGACCAGTGACATTAAAATAAAATACAAATACTTAAAAAGTGGAATCAACAATTAACAATAAAAAATCCAATAAAATGAACAAGAAAATAGTATATCAAATATAAACAACATAAAAACACGTTGTTAATCCAGAACAGACAGACCGCTGTCAAGGATTTATTGACCGTTGTTAAGGACGCTCACATTTTAGCCACGGAAGATAGTTTGTTTGTTTCATTCCCATGCATCAAGGTTATTTCCATGTATGTAATTGTTTTTCCTGCACAAAGTAGAGTCTTGTTGTGATGAGGGATACAGGTGTTTCATAAAAAAACTTGCTCGCTGGAGAATAGCTACAGAATTGATATTGTGGGTATTGTCCACAGTACATGTATGATACTAATGTGTACTTGTAAAAGCGCCTCGATGACTTTGAGGCGTGAAGATGGACGGTGTGGCGCAGTGCGCTGTGCAATGATCATCAGATCAAGGGGTGAAACCCGCCGCTGCTGCGTCTGTAAAGCCGTTGTGTCCTTGGGCAAGACACTTCACCTGAACTTGCTCCTGTGGGTATTGTCCACAGTGACCATTGCATGTATACAAAATAGGTGTAATGTGTATTTGTAAAGCGCTTTGAGCACTTGAAAAGCGCTATAATAAATGTAAGGCATTATTAATTATTATTATCACAATTTAATCGGAGCTGATCACAACTTGTCAAAGATGATCCAGTCATCTCGATGAGCGCTCGGGCTATGAATAAACAACTTGTGTTTTACTTGTAGGCTGAAGGTATGGACAGCTATCAAAGCTACTATACATCACATTAAGAGCGATGTATAGTAGCCGGACACAAATATATCATTTAAATGATTTATTCAAGTTTGCAATGTTCAACGTATGAAACGAAAACATGACCCATTAACCCAATTTGGGATTAATAAAGTTAATCTTATCTTATATTCATTATTTCTCTTTGAATGAAACAAACATTTCAAGAGAAGTTAAGCGTCTGAACTCAAAGCTGGAAAAATGTGAATATTTGTTGGTATTTTGTATTTCAACATTTAAGTGGAATTGTTGAGATTAAATATGAACTTTCAGGTAGTTTATCATTGTATTATTGTAAAATAAAACATATAAACATGGACTAACGTAAGTGTAGTCATGGGGCGCCAGGGGGGTCATGCAAAGTTTGAGGGAAAGAGGAATCTTTTTTTTTTTTTAAAGTTACATTTAGATTTTTGTAATGTTATTAATAACTGCATATCTATCAATCTATGTGTCCGTTGATGCCAATCTTTTAATATTTTGTATTTATTAATATATATATTATTTTTTAAATCACACGACCGCCCTTCAAGCCAATCAGAATCGAGCTGCCGCTACTGAGAGTGAAACTGAGTATCTGCTCAGCTTTTGGAGCAAGTGAGAGCTAGTGGATATTTCGCTCTGCAGCCGGATGAGAGCACGGCTGCAGCAAATATTGATGTTTATATATATGAATATAAATATGTTTATTGTTAATATTACTGTTGAATATTATATATAATATTATTAAGGCATAAGTAGCTTTAAAAAATGCTAAAAATACATGTTAATTGTTCATATTACTGTTCAAAATTATATAATATTATAAAGACAGAAATCACTTTAAAAATATGTTTACTGTTGATATGACTGTTTGATATTGTGTTAAGAATGTTTATAACAGAAGACCAATGAATGACAAACAAAAGATAAATACAAAAAACATTTTAGAAGAATAACTGATTATTAATACAAATATATATTAAGAAAATGTATTAAGCTGTATGATTAATTAGTCATATTCTCCATCATAATGTACTCATCATTTAAAACAAATTGCAGCCAGAGGATCGTGCTATATGGGGTCCTTGGCAACGTTTGGGAAGCCCTGACTAATACATGGGTTAGGGTTATGGGTTTTCTATGTGCACTGGGATTCAGCGTCATTTAAAGCTTATATGCGGTTAGTTTTGTTATGTTGCCCAGAAGAATCAATATATTTCTGACTGTGAAGTTTTATTAAAAAAATAGCTAAGAACAGCTGTTTTTATTTTATATGGTAGAGACATTTTGAAAGCAACATCTGAATAAAAAAACAGGGAGAAAGGCCTTTACAGGACAATGATTCATTATTTTATACAATATATATATATCTATGATTTATATTGAATAATTTGCTTTTTTAATAATTCAAGAAAAATCTATAATCATTTAACAAACATTTGAAAATTAATAACACGTTGTTTCAAATTGCCATATTCAAGACTTTCTATCTTTCTTAACTTTATTTGCTAAATTTCTTTCATTAAAAATGAAAAAAAAATATTTTAAACTATTTATTACATTTGCTAGTTACTATTTAAAAAAGTAAAACAATGTTTTATTTTGCGGTATAAAAACATCGACTTACTCCATTTCCATATTACATTTACAATTTCAAAACGTAAATAAATAATGTTTTTTATTCTGAAATATTCCTGATGACTTATTTTGCTCTGTTTTAGGTTGAAACTGCATCATCATTAATAACCCGTCTCTGCAGGTTCCTCCATCTGCAGGATGGAGAACCAAACTGGGGACCTGGACATTATACTGTTTGAGGGGTTAAAGGTCACGCCTCAGTCCTCCATCCCGGCCTTCATCCTCCTCCTCCTCATCTACTTCTTCATCATGGTGTCCAACATCGGGCTGGTGGTTCTGATCAGCACGGAGCGCAGCCTGCACCAGCCCATGTACCTGCTGTTCTGCAACATGAGCATTAACGATGCGTTCGGGGCCTCCGCCATCATCCCGAGGATCCTGAGTGACGCTTTCACTCCCATCTCAGAGCGATCCATTAACTACATCGACTGCGTGGTCCAAGCCTTCGCCTCCCACTTCCACGCGGGCACCTCCCACACCGTGCTCATGATCATGGCGTTTGATCGCTACGTGGCCATCTGCAACCCTCTGCGCTACGCCACCATCATGACGCTCCGGGTGGTCGTGAGGCTGTCGGCGGGTGCCTGGCTCGCGGCATTCATCTCCGTGGCCATCCTGATGGGGCTGAGCATCCGTCTGTCTCGCTGCCGGCGGGTTATCGTCAACCCGTTCTGCGACAACGCCTCCTTGTTCAAGCTGTCCTGCGAGAGCCTGCTCTATAACCACATCTACGGGCTGGGCAGCGCGGTGGTGATCCTGGGATCCTCCATGTGCAGCGTCACACTCACCTACCTGAGGATCGCTTTAGTGTGTCTGACGGGGAGGAACAAGACGCTGAACAGCAAGGCGCTTCAGACCTGCGGCACTCACCTGGCAGTGTACGTCATCATGTTGACCATGTCCTTCACGCCCATGATCATCCACCGGCGGCCGGAGTGGGCGGACAGCGGGAAGGTGGCGTCCATCTTGTTCTTCGTCATCCCTCCCCTCATGAACCCCGTTATCTACGGGCTGCAGTGCAAAGAGCTCCGACTGAAGATCTTCAGCGTGTTTCACAGGAACAGAGTTAAGGATGGGAAAAGCTTTCATAAATAACTGATAAATGTTCAAACGCCTCCTTATACGAGTCAAGTACCCTGAGATAGATGCACATTCATCCACAACATTAAACATTTAAAGATTTTAGTTGATTAATTAAACTTTTTATTTTGCATTTTCAGAAAAAGTTTACAGAACAAACTGATTTTTGGAATAAGAAATCGGTTTGAAATTCAAATTTAGAACGTCTTCAACCTGTACTGTGCAATAACCATACTTATATTTATGTGCAATACATCATTTTTTAAGTATCTCAAACCTTAACATGTACACTTCCATATTGAAATGCTGCCACTCATTTTCAGCAGAGTTAAGGATGGGAAAAGCTTTCATAAATAACTGATGAATGTTCAAACACCTCCTTATACGAGTCAAGTACCCTGAGATCGATGCACGTTCATCCCCAACATCAACAATCAAAAGATTTTCTTTGATGAATTAAACTTTCAGGACAAACTGATTTTTGGAATAAATTAGAAATGGGTACATTTTTCTGAGAAGAATTCAAATTTAGAACATTTTCAACCTGTAATGTGCAATATATACACTTGTTTGGGCAGTTGTGCTGTGCAATGACTGTAGTGATTTTTATGTGCAATACATTTTATCTCAAACCTTAATATGTACACTTACATATTAAAATGCTGCCACTCATTTCTCAGCCATAGATGGGTACTTACTTTTATCTCCAACGTGTGCTTTTTCTCTATATTTAACTGCAATAACTACTTACTTGCCCTTTAACCTGCTATGTCACTTTTGCAGTAACGTTATACATTTCCCCGCTGCAGGACTAATACATAATAATAACCCATTTTGTTTAAGGACGCCTTTCATGACATCCAAGGACACTGTACCATTGAGTAAATGAATAATTTGCAAATTAATTAATTGCATTACTTATACTGAACAAAAATATAAACGCAACACTTTTCGAGTGGCCCATGGTGGTGGTGGGGTTATGGTATGGGCAGGCGTATGCTATGGACGATGAACACAGGCCACTCGATTCACAACATTACCCTACCCCTAACCCTACCCCTCACACCAGATACTGACTGGTTTTCGGACCCCCCCAGACCCCCCCAATAAAGCAAAACTGCACGTTTCAGAGTGGCCTTTTATTGTGGCCAGCCTAAGGCACACCTGTGCAATAATCATGCTGTCTAATCAGCATCTTGATATCCCACACCTGTGAGGTGGGATGGATTATCTCGGCAAAGGAGAAGTGCTCACTATCACAGATTTTTTCAGATTTGTGAACAATATTTGAGAGAAATGGTTATTTTGTGTTTATAGAAAATGTTTTAGATCTTTGAGTTCATCTCATGAAAAATGGGAGCAAAAACAAGTGTTGCGTTTATATTTTCGTTCAGTGTATATACATGTTCTCTTCTTGCTAGACACATTAAGATATTTTTCACTATTATTAAATACTGTAAATCCTCAGTTTAATGTATTTTACATTTCCAATGTAAGCTTTATAAGGAATGTTGTAACTTTATATTCAGATGGGAGATTTATTATACTGTATTTCGTTTTGTTGCATACTTTCGTTTGAATAAAGAGTGGTTCAAATATGTCAATTATTTTGTATATAGCCATCAGTCTCACAGGTTGGAAGTGATGCTTAAAGAGGCCCTATTCGGCTTGCTGTGGTGTTCCCTCTCCTGTAGTGTGTTCTATTGGTTTGTGTGCCTGTAAATGGTCTGCAAAGACTAAAAACCCTGTGCAGGCAGTATGAGAAAAGTAAAGAGCTTTTTGAACATTAAAGCATGGAGACATGTCAAAGTAGAGACACTACATACTTAGATTCACCATTTGAAACGTTTAGAGGTGATTTGAGTCTTTATTGGAACTCCCAGAGATATGAAACAGGACAAGGAGCCATTACTACACACTGATTTTAAAAAACAATATCGAAACACTGTTTTTTTTATTTTATTTTACCCTGGTTGTTCGACTCATTCCAGAATCCAGCACCACTCCATTAACAACGGCTATACGGGAAGAACTGTGCGTCCAAAACTAGAGAGTGCATGGAGCGCCATAGTTTGATGCGTGGCTGACGAGTTGGGGGCGAGAAAACATAGAAATCATATCGGCCATGCACTACATATGAACCCCTGTCTCTGATGAACAAGTACTCAGTTCTTGAGAAGAAGTACAAAAGTATTTACATCAAAATGTATTTAAAGTACTAAAAGTAAAAGTACTTATTCTTAATCAATTATTAGTGATTCCTTTTTAGTGCTATTGTCCTGAATCAACATTTCCCTCTGAATTGTGGTGAAGTAAAAGTGTAGGGAGCAGCAGGAACTCAAAAACTTTTGAGGTATTTCTACTTCGCTCGGGTACTACTCATGTTTGTTCTGGATAGACTTCCTGTCAGGACACTGTGGAGACGTCCTTTCTGGGGGACACGGCAGCAGGTCTGAAGCCGCTCAGAGTCCTCCGGATGGAGTCTCGCAGCTCCTTGCTCCTCAGACTGTAGATCATCGGGTTCAGGAACGGAGTCAGGGCGGAGTACAGCACGGACACAATGATACGCACCTGGATCAACATCAGATGTCATGTTTTATTAAACACATTATCACACGAGGAGAGAGAGCATTTCTACCCACTATAGCGGCAGGTTGATTATGGATTATTGATTTCCTATTCAACAAAACTGAATTTATTTCTAGGATTACTTTAAATCAACATTTAAACCAAATGTCATCTGCCAAAAATGAAGTTTCCCTTCACGACAGCACAGTTTGGTGGTGATGGATCGTTATTTGTGAACACAAAAGTGATGAAGAAAGCTATATAGAGGAAGGTATCATCAAAGGCAGGTCGATTTATTTTATATTAAGCCGGGATAGTGCTGACTCATCTGTTTAGACTACTTTTAGTACACTTTAAATTGTGCTTATGGCAAATTATTGTAAGATAAGATAAAATAAGATAAGATGAACCTTCATTCATCTCTGTGTGGAAATCCAGTAGTTTAACAGCAACAGGGTGAGAATGAAAAACAGGACACACAGATTCACACAGATGAGAGATTAATAAAGTTAAAGATGAAATCAAAGATAAAAATAAAATGATATATTGACCGGAGAGATTTGAATTTGACGGAATTCTACTTTTTTTTTATGTTTAACGGAAACACTGAGGTGTCATCACCTACCTCTGGTGAAAAGTTCCCCACCCGGTAGGAGATGTATACAAATGAGGCCGAACCGTAAGAGATGGACACCACGATCAGATGGGCGGCACACGTCCCAACAGCCTTCAGCCTCTGAGCCACGCCCATCCTGGACATGGAAACACCGATCAGGGCGTAGGAGGTGAGGATGAGGACTCCTGTGGTCAGGAGCGACACCATGGCAAAGGAAAGCGACACAATGCTATCCACCGACGTGTCACCGCACGCCAGCCGGCGTACGGACGACGGGTCACACCAGCTGTGTCTCACCACGTACGGGCTGCAGTAAGACCGCTGCCACCCCATAGCGGCGGACGGCAGCGTGCAGAAGGCGCCGAAGCTCCAGGCTCCCGCGATGAGGATTAGCCTCACGGGTCGCGTCATGATGGCCGTGTAGCGCAGAGGGTTACAGATGGCCACGTAGCGGTCGTACGCCATGACGGTCAGGATGGCACGGCCGGTAACGGCTAACTGGATGAAGAAATACATCTGCAGGAAGCAGCCGGGGACCGAAATGGTTTTAACGTATGTCAGGAGGCCGGACAGCATGTTGGGGATGGTGGTGGTGGTGTAGACGATGTCCACAAAGGAGAGGTTGGAGAGGAAGAAGTACATCGGAGAGCTGAGCTTCGAATCTGTCAACGCCTGCGGGAGAAAAATAGACTTCAGGTCAGACTGAGGCAGAGATACTGTACTGTGTAAACAGGAACCCAAATGTGCCGTATCATCTTGCATCAGCCTGCCAGAAGCTGTGATAAATGTTATTTGTATACAGGTGTAAGCTACATTTTTACCGCTCTATGTCAGATCAAGGCAGAGCAGACGTTTACATTTAACGGCATGACTGAACAACAGACCCTGACCGATAAAGAGATTTAGTTCTGTACCACAAAGATGATCATGCTGTTTCCTCCCAGGATGATAATGTAACCCAGAAGCAGGATCACAAACAGGATCATCTTTTTCTCTCCGAGGCTGGCGAGGCCCTGGATGAAGAAAGTGACATCGGGCTCCCAGGTGACGTTAACAGATCCCGACCTGTGATTGGTCGACAACGGCAGGAAAGACTCTGGGGATGGAGGGAAACAGGGAAGAGAGGCGTTAGTGATTACTGGTTTATAGCATTTCTATCAAAGTTATTCATGCAGATTTACAAATAGGTTACGGTGCTCTAAATATAAAAACACTAAGACAATGAAAACACTTATAATAGTAAAAAAATACACATTTAAAATGCTCCAAATGCCTGGTATGTACCCCCTGTCTCTGATGAACAAGTACTCAGTTAGTAGTTAAAGTACTAAGAACACAATGTATATAAAGCCCTGCAATCAAAGGTCTTTAAAGTACGAAAGTATTACCATCAAAATATATTTAAAGTACTAAAAGTAAAAGTACTCATTCTGCACAATGGCCCATTTTAAAACACATTTATTGGACAATACATTATCAGTTATTAGTGACTACTTGTTAGTGCTATTGTCCAGAATCTTTAAAGTAACTAAAGTTATCGAATAAATAAAGCTGAGTATAAAGTACAATATTTCCCTCTGAATTGTGGTGAAGTAAATGTATAGGAATTAGCAGGAACTCAAAGACAACTTGAGGTATTTCTACTTCAGTAAATAAACGTACTAATGTCCATCACTGCAGATTTCTACAACCTCAATTAAAAAAATGTCAACATATTAATTCAATGTTTGTAAAGAATGTGGGTGACTAGATTAGCAGTATATATAAACGTAAGTTCCACACGTAAAAAACTGAAATGTTGACAACGTCGTACAGAATGTAGTCGTGTTTTTAATAAATCTGAATATGAGAAAAAGTTATTTTTGTTTGCTCTAAAGTCATGTAGATTTAAACAACTAAACATCCTGATTTCACTTTAAAATCATACATTGTGAATTAATGCCTTCAAGCTGTGACATACAAATACACAAACAATCTATTCGGTCACTCCTTTGTAATTGTGCCATAATTGCGGACCCATTGTCTTCTAAGCGATAACATTGATCAGCTTAAACAGTGAAGCGATGAAAGCACAGAAACTCTTACAGACCTCTGGGGCTTTCAGGAGAAATATCAAACAGGAAAAGCTCCATCTCTCCTCAGCAGACAGAACAACAGGCGGTGGACGCAGACACGAATACTGCCAAGAGACAACAAGTGCACAATGATTACAAATACTAATACAATAAAAGTTTTGAACGTGACTTCACCAGGTTAAAATTAAGAGCAAATAAATAGTATTCAAAGCATCAGAAAAACAAAACACCAATTCTTTAACTCTGTTTTTAAAAGCCTGGAGATATTACCTGAGAGCTAAACATCCAACGTGGCTCTTCTCAGTCGGGTTCAGTCAGCAGACTTTTATCCACATCCACGTTTTTTCCTTTTTCAAAAGCAACTGAGCTTTTTCTGATTATAACAGAGATAATTGTGAAAACAACCAACCTTAATTACACAAAGTGACACGACATCCCATTCATTAAAAACATAAATTGTACACAGGACAGCAAAAGAATACCAAAGGGACCAATTTTAAGTTACCTATGTGGTAAAAAGAAAACACCTGGAAAGAAAAGCATCATAAACACGGGCCTAATTGTCCGTGTTGCCAAAGTAACATGTGGATGCTTCAAATGTTTTTAATGTCCTAATTAAAGACCATAAGCTCTTTAGTTTAATTGCTTGGAGTCCAAACTTGTAGTTCAGCAGGATAATCTCCACATATTAACACCACTTTAGTAGCTTCAAGTCACCACCACTAAACTGCAGTTATATATTTGACATGTACTGTGCACGTCAAATACTTTACTGCACGACCTCAGGTATGCGATGTGGATTCCTCAAATACATCACTACACAACCGGTGGTATTTGAAATGTAGAAGGTCATATTGCAAAGATGCCAAGAGCTACACGCACGTCACTTTGAATTAGTTATCTGTGAGGCCACTTTTCTCAGTACACCAACTATCATGCAAATCGGAGCCACTTTAATTTTCACCTGTTTTTCAGGAAAAGTCTTCAGAGATGAGTTTGAAAAGGTCAAAAAATAAAAGTTTCTCCAATCATCTCCAAGATCGACAAACTCAATCCATGGGCTGTTGGAATGACACAGTTCAAGTATCAGCTTGCTGGCCGGTAGCAATGTTGAAATATGGCCCTGTCCACTTCAAATACATAACTGCATCGTCTTGTGTACCCGAGATTCTGCAGTTATCCTGGCGGCGTATTGGAAGTGGTCGTCCGCTTCAAACCCCACTGATGGACACGGTGTATTTCGAAGTGGATGCCTCCCTGTGGACTTGGCGCGAACAGCGTGAGTCTGGTTGGAACTTTGGAAAAATGCAGCTCTGCCCCAGAAGGGCCACGACCCGCTATTTCCCCACGGCAATCTGCCGGGCGCCCCGAGTGCAACGAGCACACCCGCTTATTTGTAGCGCCTCGTGGACACCCCCCAAGGGAAAGGGTCCAGCCGTCTGCTCGCACACGCGGGTTCCCGTGTTAACTCGTGCGAAGTGTACGCAAGGCAAGGCAAGGCAAGTTTATTTATATAGCACTTTTCAACGCAAGGCAATTCAAAGTGCTTTACAAAAAAAAATGAAAGACATTAAGCATTAAAAAAGAAAAGCTAATAAAATAAACATTAAGGAAAAATACATGGATAAAAGTTACAGTGCAGTCAAAAATATGAATAGTTCAATTAAACATTACAAGAAAAAGTACATGGATAAAAGTTACAGTGCAGTTTAAGATATGAATAGTTCAATTAAAAGCAGCGACAAAAAGAAAAGTCTTCAGCCTGGATTTGAAAGTAGTCAGAGTTGCAGCGGACCTGCAGGTTTCTGGGAGTTTGTTCCAGATATTTGGAGCATAATAACTGAACGCTGCTTTACCATGTTTAGTTCTGACTCTGGGGACAGAAGGCTGACCAGTCCCTGAAGACCTGAGAGATCTGGATGGTTCATCATTTAGCAGGAGGTCAGAAATGTATTTTGGGCCTAAACCATTCAGTGCTTTATAAACCAGCAGCAATATTTTGAAATCTATTCTTTGACACACAGGAAGCCGGTGTAAAGACTTCAGAACAGGAGTGATGTGATCCACTTTCTTAGTGTTAGTGAGTACTCGAGCAGCGGCGTTCTGAATCAGCTGCAGCTTTCTAATAGATATTTTAGTGAGACCTGTGAAGACACCATTGCAGTAGTCGAGTCTACTGAAGATAAAGGCATGGACAAGTTTTTCCAAATCCTGCTGTGACATTAGTCTTTTAATCCTAGATATATTCTTTAGGTGATAGTAGGCTGATTTAGTAACTGTTTTAATGTGACTGTTGAAACTCAGGTCAGAGTCCATGACTACACCTAGATTTCTGGCTTTATCTGTTGTTTTGAACATTGCAGGCTGAAGCTCAGCGCTAACTTTTATACGTTCTGCCTTGGCTCCAAAAACCATTACCTCAGTTTTATCTTTGTTTAATTGGAGAAAGTTCTGACACATCCAGTCATTGATTTGTTCAATGCACTTACTCAGTGTTTGAATTGGAGCATAGTCTCCTGGTGAAATTGTTACGTACATTTGTGTGTCATCTGCATAGCTATGGTAATTTATTTTGTTGTTCTTCATTATCTGAGCCAGTGGTAGCATGTAGATGTTAAAGAGAAGAGGCCCCAAGATGGAGCCTTGAGGAACCCCACATGTCATATTTGTCAACTCAGATGTGTATTTACCTATAGAAACAAAGTTGTTTCTATCCTTTAAGTAGGATTTAAACCAATTTAGAACTGTTTCCGAAAGTCCCACCCAGTTTTCCAGTCGGTCTAGTAATATGCTGTGGTCAACAGCTCCGTGAAGCCCTTACGGTGAGTGACGCATACGAACTACTGCCGCCTACCTGTATGAAGAGTTGTGCCATCATACTCCAATGTGGATTCCTTGTTTGTGAAAACCTACCTTGCAATGAATCAAATTCTGAATCTGTTTCTGAAATATCTTTCTATAAATAAAACAAATTATTATTATTATTTATGTGGTCAAAGTTATGTAACATACTATATGTACTAGTGTAGTGTGCAATTTGTTGGAATAAAGATTAAACTCTAAAATAGGAATCTCAACCAGATGATTTTATACATTTTATTTTACAATTTTACCAACCAAAGCTTGTTTGTAAAAGACACATTTTCAAAATATGAACAGTATATATGGGAATTTATACACAATCAACTTTATTTTACATTATTCATTTTAAAAGTTTCAAAGTAAGGGCAATACATAAAAGCAAACAAACTTCCATTTGATCATATCGACACAAAACCAGATGACTGTTGGAGTGCATAACATTGGTCATTGGCTTTCTTTCTTCTTAAATGTTACTCTTTGACAAACTGCACGGTTACGATCCGCCTTTCTGCAGTTTTAACAGTTAACGTTTACTATTATGGTCTTTATCAAACATTAAAGGGAAGATCACTCCTGTTTAGAAAAAACATCCGGAATTAAATTCACGGTTTAAATTTTTTTAAATGGAATATATTTGACAAACTAACACTTGTGTATTTCTTTGGACTGCAGCCCGTAGATGAGGGCGTTCAGGCTGGAACAACGTGAAACATAATGGCCCCTGTCTTCCTGTACTCCGGGTACTGGGGGAAGCGATGGAGGAGGATGATGTCACATTTAACATATCAAATATAATTGAATTTATAAAGAATCAAGAACTTTTTATTGTTGAAATTTCAGTTTTCTGAGTTAACAGCAAGGATATACATTAAAGTAAACTAACATGTAAACATTTAAAAAAAAAAGAACTACATGACTCTTGAAATACATGAACTTGGTTAACCTCTCCCTCTTTTTACATGTTTGAAAAAGACAGCTTCTCTTTGAATCAAGTGTACAGTATCTGGTACAATTCCTACCTTTTGCAGATTTAATGGGTGTTGTTCGGGTCAATTATTGAAAAATATAATCAGATATTCACTTTTAATTCCTCACTAATGATAATCACATCAGTTTTGTACATAGAAAATAAAGAAAATAACACACAAAATCATTTAGAATCAAATGGAGGGTCTAACTCTTTTAAAATGGAATATATTTGACAAACACTTGTGTATTTCTTTGGACTGCAGCCCGTAGATGAGGGGGTTCAGGCAGCCAGGAACAACGTGAAACATAATGGCCGCTATCTTCCTGTGCTCTGGGTACTGGGGGAAGCGATGGAGGATGATGGGGACAAACCCACTGACAAGCATCATGAGATACAGGCACAGATGTGTGCTGCAGGTCTTCAAGGCTTTGGTGTTCAAAGACTTGCTCTTCCTGGTCAAACATGCTGCTGTGATTTTGAAATAGGTGAGGACTACACAGCCGATAGAGGCCGTGAGCAGGACTACAGTAAAGGTGAGGCCGTACACGTTATTGGCATACACATTCTCACAGGACAGTTTGAAGATGGAGGGATTATCGCAGTAATGGTTTGTGATTAAAGTCCGACACCGGTTCAGCCGTATGGTCATACCGAGCAGAATGGCCACTAAAGCGAAAGCCACTCCCCAGGCAGAAACGGTCAGCTTTATCACCATTGTGCCGGTCATTATGCTCGCATAGCGCAATGGATGACAGATGGCCACATATCTGTCAAAAGCCATAGCCATGAGCAG
Organism: Pseudochaenichthys georgianus; assembly: GCF_902827115.2. Classification (NCBI taxonomy): domain Eukaryota; kingdom Metazoa; phylum Chordata; class Actinopteri; order Perciformes; family Channichthyidae; genus Pseudochaenichthys; species Pseudochaenichthys georgianus. The sequence goes on from NC_047516.1 coordinate 232,396, forward strand.
AGTGTGAGCGTTGGTGCCAAACATGTGTGTGGTGAACGCTTGTACCAGACATTCATAGTAGTGAATAAAGCGTTCAGACGGCGGCACCATGATGTCTGAGAGCACCCGGGGAACAAGGAGAGAGTTTCCCATAACGTCGTTCACCGACAGGTTACAGAAGAGGAGGTACATCGGCTGGTGGAGGCTCCTCTCTTTCCATATCAGTATCAAAATGCCCACGTTGGCAATGAGGATGAACATGTAAGCCAAGAGCAGGAATACGAAGATAGGGTACTTGTTAGTGTTGGTGACCCTTAACCCCTCCATCCGAAGAGTGAGGCTGTTGAATGTATAGTTTTCCATCAGAGCTCTGCATAAATACAAGAAGAGAAAAAGAGAGGAGAGAAACAATTAAGAGCATACAGACAAAATGGAAGAGCATTAGGGTTAAGAAAACGCTTATTGAGCCTCAGTCCAGTTTTACATTGCATTGCTTTGAGCTAAGGCTTTTATCCAAAGCAACTTACATGTAGAATCCTGAAACTGCATTATCTTCAAATAAAAGAAACCTTTGTAAGAGATAGCCTTTCTTTTGTTTTCAGTCTGCGATGGAAGTATGTGTGATTATTTTCAAAACGTAAAACACTGGGAACCACTGATGTCGACAACATTAGCAATTACAATGAATAACCGTTCAGTCTCCACAGCACAGAACAGGACACACACAGAACTAAAGGCTTTCCATCAGGGCTAAAGGTAACACAGACAATAGAAAACTATGATATTATATGTAGAAATGTACTAAAGCGAGGACAAAAGAATAGTATCAAATAAGTGTACTCGAATGTTAAGCAGTGAAGATCTAACTCTTGTAAACATTGTAAAATGATAGACATACTGTAAAGCTGAACGGAAAACGGAAATAGAATATATTTATGTGCTAATTGCAGATTTGTTTGAATCTCTAATCTAGTTTATTTAAAGTAGATTACCGACCCAGGTTATTTCAGATGTGTGCTGTCAAACATTAAGTTCATTTACATTTAGATCTCGCCTTTGCAAACAATGAATCAACCAAACCAACTATACTTAAAAAGGCCTGAAAACAAGTAACTTACACGAATGGCTCCGTTCAATTGACCTTCATGAAAGTCTGAAAAACAACAATAAAACCTCTCTGTGCACCAGTCTTCAGGCCTTCCTGGTCAGGCCCTCCTCTGAAGAATAAACTCAATGGACTCTGTTTTATCAGCCCTATTTCCTGAGGGGAAAACCTTGATCACTACCCAATGAAACACGATGTAATCGTCATGGGTTACTGTGATCCTGCGTGTTAGTTGGGAGTTCACGTAAATCATGCTGTGTTTTTGTTACTTTGAAATCTAAATGCACCAATTTAATATCTCATACCGTGATTCTTCACATATCGTTGTTACTCTCTTGGGATGCCTTGCATAGCTGTTTTATTTACTCATAACTGACCATTGTCCTCACTTCTTCATCTCACTATGAGTAACATACTGAGCCTCCATATTATAAAGCTAGATGTCCATAGAGAACTGGAGCTGGGCTGCGGACGGATAAGGACGAGCGGGAGAGTTCCAGTTATCCTGAGTCCAAAGCTTGAGATGCATCGAAGCTTGAAAGTCAATTTGCAGTTTAATAGTCAAATGAATGCCTTCAGATTTACAACATACAACTATTGACTACGTGGCAAACTCAGAACCTTTTTCTAGTTCCCCCTACTGTGCTTATTTATGCACCAAAGACAATTTATCAAAAAACATTCTCCAAAGATCAAACTCTAAAAAATGAATCTCAGACTTTAGATGACTGTGAACATTTTATTTTACAGATTCAAAACATCTTCATTAAAGTAAGATTACAAAAGAAAGTCAGATTGTGGGAAAAGTTTAACACATCAAATGTAAGTGAATTTTTTATAATATGTTTTAGAATGTTCAGCATCTGAGTTAACAGCAAGGATATACATTAAAATAAAGTAACATATCAAAGTCAACATTTAAAAAACAGAACTAGGCGACTCTTGAAATACATGCACTTGGTTAACTTCTCCCTCTTTTCACATGTTTGGAGAAAACAGCTTGAATCAAGTGTACGGTATCTGGTACAATTCCTACCTGTTGCAGATTTAATGGGTATTGTTCATGTCAATTATTGAAGAATATAATCAGATATTCACTTAAATGACTTTAATCAAATGGAGGGTTTAACTCTTTTCAAATGGAATATATTTGACAAACACTTGTGTATTTCTTTGGACTGCAGCCCGTAGATGAGGGGGTTCAGGCTGCCAGGAACAACGTTAAACATAATGGCCGCTATGTTCCTGTACTCTGGGTACTGGGGGAAGCGATGGAGGATGATCAGGACAAACCCACTGACAAGCATCATGAGATACAGGCACAGATGTGTGCTGCAGGTCTTCAAGGCTTTGGTGTTCAAAGACTTGCTCTTACTGGTCAAACATGCTGCTGTGATTTTGAAATAGGTGAGGACTACACAGCCGATAGAGGCCGTGAGCAGGACTACGGTATAGGTGAGGCCGTACACGTTATTGGCATACACATTCTCACAGGACAGTTTGAAGAGGGAGGGATTATCGCAGTAAGGGTTTGTGATTAAAGTCCGACACCGGTTCAGCCGTATGGTCATACCGAGCAGAATGGCCACTAAAACGAAAGCCACTCCCCAGGCAGAAACGGTCAGCTTTATCACCATTGTGCCGGTCATTATGCTCGCATAGCGCAATGGATGACAGATGGCCACATATCTGTCAAAAGCCATAGCCATGAGCACAGTGTGAGCGTTGGTGCCAAACATGTGTGTGGTGAACGCTTGTACCAGACATTCATAGTAGTGAATAAAGCGTTCAGACGGCGGCACCATGATGTCTGAGAGCACCCGGGGAACAAGGAGAGAGTTTCCCATAACGTCGTTCACCGACAGGTTACAGAAGAGGAGGTACATCGGCTGGTGGAGGCTCCTCTCTCTCCATATCAGTATCAAAATGCCCACGTTGGCAATGAGGATGAACATGTAAGCCAAGAGCAGGAATACGAAGATAGGGTACTTGTTAGTTTCGGTGACACTTAACCCCTCCATCCGAAGAGTGAGGCTGTTGAATGTATAGTTTTCCATCAGAGCTCTGCAGAAATACGAGAAGAGAAAAAGAGAGGAGAGAAACAATCAGCAACATACGTACAGCAATGAAAGAACTGGTAACAGTGGTTCCTAACATGACGGTCGGTAGGCAGTGTATAACAAAAAACTAAAAATATATAAGAGAATCCTGCAAGTACATTAGCCATCAATAAGTCAAACCATTGTAAGTGTTCAGAACAGAAGTGTTGTTCTTCTATTGGCCAAGGTGCTGTCGAAACACTGACAATTATTTAAAGGAACACATAAAGCATAACACACACAGTTAATTTTAAGTGAAAGTACCTACACATTTGAGTAAAACTGATCTCAACATTGGACGGACACAGTTCTAGAATTCTTTAAATGGTAACCCAGACAATAGCAAGACAAAGACAACATAGCTGTAAGACAAAAGATCAAACTCTTTTAAAAATTGTAAAAATGTTTGCATCATGCTGAAAGGAAATCTCTGTTATAGACATTCGATTGCATTATTGCAACCTTTTGATTTGGCTGCACTACAATGCAGTTGCCACAGTTGGAAAACCAGAGACAGATGCATAAACAGAATGCCAGAGTGTTCCAGATGCAGATTTGTTTGAATATAGTTAATATAAATTAGTACCACCCAAAGTATTTAGATGTGTGCCTTGAAACAATAAGGTCAGTTATGTTTAGATAATAACATAAAATACAATCTTGAAATCCAACACTAAAGTTTAAATTGCATGAAAACAAAGTAACTTACAACAATTGCTCTGCACTATTACAAGCTGTGCTGACATGCATGCAAAACTAAATGTATGTTACTGTTAAGTAAGTCAGTAAAACAATAATAACAACCTCTCTGTGCAACAGTCTTGTGGCCTTCCTGTTCAGGCCTCCTCTGACGAATAAACTCGATGGAGTCTGTTTTATCAGCCTTATTTCCTATGGGAAAACCTTGATCACTACCTAAGAAACATTACATAATCTTCAAGGGTTACCGTGATCAAACTTGTTAGGTGTGAATTTAATTAGTTTTTGCCATTTTATAAAATACATACACCACCATTCTTTTGGATGCCTTGCAAAGCGGTATTTTTCACTCACATCTGACCATTTTAATAAATGTTCCTTTAATGTATTCATATAAAATAAAAATTACAACACTTATATCCAATATAAATATGTCTTATTTGTCCAGTGTAGTAATTATATCTGGTATGGATTTGAAGTCACCTCACAAGGACTATTGTAATAACAGAAATAAATTTTTTTATTTAAAAGAAAATAGTAAAATCAATTCATGATAATACAAAAAGACACAATACATATATGCTTTTCTTTTTAAATATAAAATGTTATTGACGAAAAAAAGACAAATCAAATATTCCTATCCCAACTGCCCTGCACCTGACAGAAATATCAGAGGCCAACTCAGTGGACATTTTTTTTAAACACCAGCTTTTATTTTTGTTGTACCTATATCTATATGTTTACTTTATTTTATATTGTTGCATCAATTAACTTAGTCTTGTGTCTTATTATTTATTTTTATTATCATACCTTTTACCTCGCCGTGTCTCTTAACCTGTTAAAATTGTATATGTTGTTGCTATGCTGCATGTACCTGTAAAGGTCTTAACATCTGATCTGAGGGGAATTTCTTGTGGTTTATTTTTAACTTGTGATGTGTGCCATTTTGTAAAGCACTTTGAGCTACACATGCGTTATGAAAAGGGCTTTATAAATAAAGCTTTATTATATATTGCAATATATTTAAATTACAAAAGTTGTGAACCTATTCTTGGTTGTCAGCTTCTGTTATGTGCTACCGAGCATATGAATATGACAAGAGCTGACCACCCACTGGTTGTGTAAACAATCAGTATTTGAAAGTAAAGTTGGACCAAAATATTGGTGGTTCTAAATAGTCAACAATCCAAAAGTATTTTTGCATTTTATTTTTCGGGTATTGCATTCTCAGAGTATTGGGCTGCCGCCAACAAGTCCGTGGGTACTGATGAAGAAGGTGCAGTCATCACAGCTAACTGCAACTGCAAGGCTGGTTTGGGATCGACATGTACCCATGTTGCATCTCTCTTTTTCTACATAGAAACATCTGTACGGATACGTGATGCCAAGACAGTTACCCAGGAAAAGGCGTATTGGCTTCTACCTGGATCTGTGAAGGATGTAACACCTTCCCCTGTTGCTGACATTGACTTTAGTTCGGCTAAAACCCGAAGGAATCGTTTAAGCCCCTGTCACACTGTCCCGAAATTGACACCCGATGGACACACGATAAAGGAAATGTTCAAATTCGGCTGTGATCGTAGCAACATCGGGCCATTCGTTTGGGCATCTTAAGCCATCGTATGACCGCCGGTGGAGTTTCTCAGGCTCCCGCAGCAACTTCGTGAGCGGCAACTTCGTAAGGCAATCGTGAGGGCATCTTGTCAAGTCGTGTCATCTTCGTGTTATCATCGGTGCATTCGCCCTCACTCTGATCGGGGCGAATGCCCGATGGCACCGATGATAACAAGATGCCCTCACGATGGCCTTATGAAGGGCAAAATGGACACACAAATTCAACACGAAAATGATAATATAATACAATATATTATTTTGAAGGACAGTTGACAGGAAGTTGTTGTTGTTATGGAAACAACATTACGGAGAAAACGTAATATCTTCTACATATACAGACGGATAAAGTAAAGAACAAAGTCTGAAGATATCAGTACAGTATCATAGTACTGTAACATAATTGTTTTTGGTACTTTCGTTGCAGTTGTATTTCTTAAATGTAATGTAAATGTTGCCTTTGTGTGTGGTTCGGGGCCATCTTCGTGCGAAATTCACAATTCCATATTCGTTTGTCCATCGGGTGTCAACTTCGGGACAGTGTGACAGGGGCTTAAAGCCAAGCAATTGACAGCCTTGGCGATGCAGCTAATTTAACAACAACATCACTTTTTCGTCACTCGAGGGAGATTCCAAAAGCGACAGATGCTGAGCAACAGTCTTTCCTGGCATCACTGAAATCTACTGGAAGGAAGTGTGCAATATTGACAATCTCAGCTCCACACAATGCCGATTTTGTCTCAAAAGTAACTTTGTCAACATTAAGGCGAGAACTGCCTAGAAATGGACCATAAAGCCCAGGGATCAATGTAGCTATCACCAAGCCGGAGGCGGATGTCATTGAGAAGGCCACAAAAACACAGGCCAAATCCAAACTCTGGTATCGATACAGAGCTGGGCGGATTACAGCATCTCGTATGAAGGCAGCATGTTCAACAAGTGCAACTAAACCATAGCTTAGCTTGATTAAAGCTATTTGTTACCCAGAAGCCGCAACATTTAAAACTGCAGCTACTGAATGCGGATGTAATCACGAGAAATCAGCACGTGAAGATTACATTGCAATTATGAATGAACATGACAGTTTCATTCGCCAGGACTCTGGGCTCGTGTTATCCCTAACATTTCCTTATTTAGGTGCTACTCCAGATGGTGTTGTGTCCTGAAAGTGCTGTGGTGCAGGTGTTTTGGAAATGAAATGCCCCTTCTGTGTTGCTGCACCGTCAGACCATACATGTCTGGAATCACGTGATGGACAGGACAGGCTGAAGAAGAACCATGCCTATTTCTATCAAGTGCAGACCCAGTTATTTCTATGTGATGTTGAATATGCTGACTTTGTTTTGTGGGTGAATGGAAATATTCATCTTGAACGCATAACCCCAGATATTGACTTTTGGGAGAAGGTATACCCCAAAGCTCATGAATTCTTTCAGAAGGTCATTCTCCTCGAGTTGAGTGGGCTATTCTTCACCAGAATTCCCAGTGCAACTACACCAGTCTCCATTACTGCACCAAAAAGGCCTCTCTGCCTGATACCAGACCCTGCTCTATTACCTCATTCACACCACTCCGGTTCAAGCTCAGTGCTAGAGCTTTTCAGGTTCAGAACCGGTTCTTCGGTTTAGCTCCGGCTCTTTTCACACTGCCCAGAGTCCGACTGGTGCTGGCTGCATCATTGCGTCATCGTTTGTGTCATGACGTAACCGTTTGCGTGCCTGCTTCATAAAGCCAAACCGCGCGGAAACCCCTCACAGCTGACACCGACAACAACAACAATGGCCGATTATGCTCCAGCGTCCTCTGCACCTCTTCGGAAGACCAGATTCCCAGTAAGTAGTAGGTCTCTTCAGTGGACCACTGCTGCTTGTTAAGTTTCTCCATCGTTGTGTACAAACTGGATACAACGCGGGCTTCTTGTTGTTGTTCAGGAGTTGATCCCGCCCCTGCCCCCGCCTCGCCGTAAGCGTGACGTATGCGGTGCTTTCGCTCTGGCCAGACAATTTTTTGGTGCTTGAAACGAACCGGATTCCGGAGCTAAGAGGCGGCTCCGCTGCGGTGTGAAGAGGAAAACTCGGTGCTTTTCAAGCTCCAGATCCGAACCGGCCCTGAAACACCGTTGGTGTGAATGAGGTATATGTGCCACTCTGACTCAGCCAACCGATACCCAACCACTGGTACCCAAGTGGTGCCTTTGTCGTGGAGAGGAAAAGATTCCCATGATAGGATGTGATAACACAAATTGTGAAACTACCTGGTTTCATTTTGAATGTGTTGGTATAACAGTTGCCCCCAAAGGAAGCTGGTATTGTGCCACATGTCATCAGCATGCCCCCTCTCAAAAGAAACAGAAGTACTAATCAATCTGAATGACAGTGTATATATGTATTTGATTGAACATGTTTCTTTTACATCAAATCGATATAAAGAACATGTAAGTGTAACAATCAAAACAAGTTGTTCACACTGAAATGCCACAAAAAGCATCATTATTTGAACTGACACTCAAATAGCAAAACCTCAGCTCTGTGACAACCCTGTGGTTGTCCACCAGGTGGTGCTACCTGAATGAGCATAAGGTTAAAAATGCAACAGACGCCGGGGTGTTAGCTGATTAATACACGTTAACACACAAGATTCATTCAGGGGAGAGATTTGACTGGGGGAGCAGAAATAACTGGTCTGGCGACCCCAGATGTACACTGTAGATGTAAGTACACTGAACAAAAATATAAACGCAACACTTTTGTTTTTGCTCCCATTTTTCATGAGATGAACTCAAAGATCTAAAAAAAAATGTATTTACACAAAATAACCATTTCTCTCAAATATTGTTCAAAAATCAGAAAAAATGTGTGATAGTGAGCACTTCTCCTTTGCCGAGATAATCCATCCCACCTCACAGGTGAGGCATATCAAGATGCTGATTCGACAGCATGATTATTGCACAGGTTATTAGGCTGGCCACAATAAAAGGCCACTCTGAAACGTGCATTTAGGGGGGGTCTGGGGGGGTCCGAAAACCAGGCAGTATCTGGTGTGAGGGGTAGGGGTAGGGTTAGGGGTAGGGTTAGGGGTAGGGTTAGGGGTAGGGTTAGGGGTAGGGTAATGTTGTGAATCGAATGACCCATGGTGGTGGTGGGGTAATGGTATGGGCAGGCGTATATGTAATGGACGACGAAGACAGCGCACTCGATTCACAACATTACCCTACCCCTAACCCTAACCCTACCCCTAACCCTACCCCTACCCCTCACACCAGATACTGCCTGGTTTTCGGACCCCCCCAGACCCCCCCAATAAAGGAAAAATGCACGTTTCAGAGTGGCCTTTTATTGTGGCCATTCTAAGGCACACCTGTGCAATAATCATGCTGTCTAATCAGCATCTTGACATGCCACACCTGTGAGGTGGGATGGATTATCTCGGCAAAGGAGAAGTGCTCACTATTACAGATTTTTTCCAACAATATTTGAGAGAATGGTTATTTTGTGTATATAGAAAATGTTTTAGATCTTTGAGTTCATCTCATAAAAAATGAGAGCAAAAACAAAAGTGTTGCGTTTATATTTTTGTTCAGTGTAGATCTAAGTACTTGCTACTTTTGTTTGGGTAAAGGACACCAGAAAAAGGAATGTACTTGCAATGTACTTGCAAAAACCAAGGGACTCCAAAATGTTCAGTTTCCCAGGCCTGTTGCCCTTGCAGCTTCTCCCCACCAGGTTGCTAGGGATGAGGCTATAGCTGCGGTTAAACTCTATACTACCCCGCAACCAGTTGCTGCTGCGGTTTCTAACTACGGACCAGCCCTGCAAGAGGTGAAGCCTCGCCCCTGGCAGATGAAATTGATCCAGGGTATGCCCCTTTCATATGAGAGGGTTATGTGTCTTTGCAGGGAAGTGAAACAACATTCCTTGTTAAGATACTGAGAGACACAGGTGCTATCGATTCATACATAAGTGAGGGTGTTCTTCCATTTTCCTCGGTAACGGACACTGGAAGTGGTGTATGGTTCAAGGGAATGGGGATGCAGTTGTTGTCTGCTCCAAAGCATCGGTTGGTGTTGTCCAGTGATTTACGGCAGGGTGAGGTTGCCATGGGAGTCCGGCCATCTTTGCCTGCTCCGGGAGTGGCAGTGATCCTCGGAAATGATTTGGCTGGCGGCGGAGTGTGGCCTGATGTGCCTCTTTCACCAGCTGTGTCCTCTAAGCCAGTGAGGGGCGAGCTTGCTGACCCTGCGAAGAAGCTGACAAAGGTAGTTCCAGCTTGTGCAGTAACACGAGCCCAGACCTATAAAGCACAAGATAAAAAAGTCATTTCTGAGAATATTGTCTTGGCGCTACCTGTTGTTCCATTGTCTGTCTCTCGTAGTGAATTGGCGAAGCAGCAGCAGGAGGATCCAACTTTGCAGGAGCTCTTGTCCCAGGTTCTCCCCATTGAGGAAATCATCAGTGCAGCCCATGGGTATTTCTTACAAGAGGGGGTATTGGTAAGGAAATGGTCGCCTCACGGTGAGGGTTTTGTTGGGGAAGCAATATTTCAATTTGTCATACCAGACGAGCTGAGAGAAGGGGTATTGAAAACAGCTCATGATGATGTTGCGGGTCACTTGGGAGTGCAGAAGACATACGCTGCGGAATTTCTACTGGCCCAGTTTGAAGAAGACTGTTTCTGTCTTTATTAAGACTTGTCATACTTGTCAATTAACGGGTAAACCTAACCAAACTATTAAACCTGTGCCTCTCTCTCCTATTCCGGCAGTGCCCTCCCCTTTTGATCGTCTGCTGATTGACTGTGTTGGCCCATTGCCCAAGTCTAAGGCTGGAAGTTCATATCTGCTGACGGTGATGTGTCAGTCCACACGTTATCCTGCGGTTTATCCATTGAGGAACATTACAGCTAAGTCTGTGGTGAAAAAACGGAGTCAGTTTATTTCCATGTTTGGTATCCCGAAAGTTATTCAGAGTGACCAAGGTACTAACTTCACTTCACATGTATTTAAGCAGATTATGAGACAACTTCATGTGAAACATGTAACCTCGAGTGCTTACCATCCACAGAGCCAGGGGGCACTTGAGAGGTTCCACCAAACACTGAAGTCCTTGTTACGTTCATACTGCAATGAGTTGAATCGTGACTGGGAAGAAGGTTTGCCTTGGTTGTTGTTGGCGGCAAGGGAGGTCGTACAGTCTAGCACTGGTTTCAGCCCCAACGACCTGGTTTTTGGTCACCATGTTAGGGGCCCACTAGCAGTACTAAAAGAGGATTGGGAGATTCCTGATCCACCAGCCAACCTGCGGGAGTATGTAAATGGTTTCTAACGATGTCTCTTTGAAGCGGTTAGGCAGGCCCAGGTGAAGTTGGAGAAAAGTCAACAGACAATGAAGTCCTTGTATGACAGGAAAACCGAGAACCGCACTTTTAGCCCTGGGGATCCAGTGCTGGCCTTGTTGCCTTTAGTTGCTTCCCCTTTTCAGGCAAAATGTGCGGGGCCCTACTCTGTAGTGCGTCAGGTGTCAGATCAGAATTATGTCATCTCCACGCCAGATAGGAAGAGGTCCACCCAGTTGTGCCACATAAACCTGTTAAAGCCCTATTTCTTTCGTGTTGTTTCAGGAAGCGAAGCAGAAGTTAAACCGGCAGCTGTGGCAGTTCCTTTAAACGTGGCAGGGTCTCTTTCCTTGGTGGAAACCGAGGTTGATGAACTTGACTGTAGAACACAAGGTCGGTTGAATAATTCAGAGTCCCTGTGTAAACTGGACACGTTCTTGGAACATCTGCCACGGTCTAGACACAATGATATGTGCTCTCTTATCAGGTCATATCCTAACCTATTTTCAGATGTTCCTTCACGGACGCATCTGGTGGAACATGACATTGACGTGGGAGAGGTTATGCCCATAAAACAGATGTTTTACAGAAACTCCCCTGGAAAATGTGAACAGTTAGAGTCAGAGGTTGCATACATGCTAGATAATGGCATTGCAGAACCCTCACATTCTAGCTGGGCCTCACCATGTTTGTTAGTGGCTAAACCTGACAGAACTTTTAGACCCTGTACTGATTTTCGCAAGGTAAATGCTGTAACCAAGCCAGATAGTTTCCCCTACCTCGGATGGAGGATTGTGTGGATCAAGTTGGCGCAGCTAAGTTTGTAAGCAAGTTTGATCTTCTTAAAGGTTACTGGCAAGTACCACTGAGCCCACAGGCCAGGGAAATTGCATCCTTTATAACGCCTACAGGGTTATACTCTTACACGGTCATGCCATTTGGTCTTCGAAACGCACCGGCTACATTTGAGCGCTTGATGAACCGTGTGGTTTCTGGGTTACAAGGGTGTGCAGTGTATTTAGATGATTTGGTGGTGTACAGTGACACATGGTCAGGGCACCTACAGCGCATCCAGGCCCTGTTTGATCGTTTGGTCTGGGCAAATCTCACTGTGAACTTGGCCAAGTGTGAGTTTGCTAAGGCCACAGTGACATATCTGTCGGTAAGGTCGTTGGTCAGGGTGCTGTGCGTCCAGTAAGGGCAAAAGTTGAAGCAGTTGAGAGGTTTCCTCCGCCTACCACCAGGAAGGAGTTGGCTCGTTTTCTTGGCATGGTAGGTTATTACCGTTGTTTTTGTGAAAACTTCTCCTCGGTTGTTGCTCCCTTGACTGACCTGATAAGTCCAAGGATGAAGTTTAACTGGTCAGTTCAGTGTCAGGAGGCTTTCAAGGACGTTAAGGATCTGCTAATTGGCGCTCCAGTGGTGAGAGCCCCGAGTCTTGAGGAACCTTTTCATCTGAAAGTGGATGCATGTAATACTGGTGCCGTGTTATTACAGCAAGATGCCTCTGGTATGGAGCTCCCGGTCAGTTACTTCTCACGCAAGTTTAACTACCAGTTCAATCAATCAATGTTTATTTATATAGCCCAATATCACAAATGTTACATTTGTCTCAGTGGTCTTCACAGTGTGTACAGAATATCAGTATGACAATACGACACCCTCTGTCCTTAGACCCTCTGTCCTCAGACCCTCTGTCCTTAGACCCTCACATCGTACAAGGAAAAACTTCCAAAGAAAACCCAGTTTAAAGGGAAAAATGGGAGAAACCTCAGGGAGAGCAACAGAGGAGGGATCCCTCTCCCAGGACGGACAGACGTGCAATAGATGCCGTGCGTAAATTGAAAAGATAATACATTTGCAACATAGGTAGTCCAAATGTTTGGAAATGCATGTGTGTATAATAGGAAGATGAATCCACGAGGATATCCATCCAGGACCGATGATCCAGGACCACAGCCACGACTCAAGATCTAGCGCTCGCGATCCAGGACACAGGACCGCAGGATCATCCATGACTCCGGATCCCAGCGTATATAGACACCAAAAAGAAAGACATTTGGGGAAGCTGGGTTAATCGGAACATGAGTGTACACGGGTATAGACAGAGAGAAGGAAGAAGTAAGATGTCCCCCGACAAACTAAGCCTATATCAGCAAAACTAGGGGCTGAATCTAATCAGCCCTAACTATAAGCTTTATCAAAAAGGAAGGTCTTAAGCGCACTCTTAAAAACGGATAGGGTGTCTGCCGCCCGAACACAAACTGGAAGCTGATTCCACAAATGTGGAGCTTGATAAGAAAAGGCTCTGGCTCCCATTGTACTTTTAAAGATTCTAGGAACAACCAACAACCCTGCATTCTTGGAACGCAATGCCCTAGTAGGAGAGTAGGGTATAATGAGTTCTTTAAGGTAAGATGGCGCCTGCCCATTAAGGGCTTTGTAGGCGAGAAGAATAATTTTAAATTCTATCCTGTGTTCTATAGGGAGCCAGTGTAAGGCAGCCAGAACAGGAGTAATGTGGTCCCTTTTCCTAACTCTGGTTAGTACACGAGCCACAGCATTTTGAATCAGCTGAAGCGACTTGACTGACTTCTTGGTACTCCCTGATAATAAAGAGTTACAATAATCCAGCCTAGAAGTAACAAATGCATGGACTAGTTTCTCTGCATCGTTTTGAGGCAAGATATGCCTGATTTTTACAATGTTACGTAGATGGAAGTAGGCGGTCCTTGAAATTGATTTTATGTGGGCGTTAAAGGATAAATCCTGATCAAATATAACACCAAGATTCCTTACAGTCTCACTGGAGGCCAAATTAATGCCATCCATAGTTAGTATATCTTTAGATAATTTGTTTCGTAGATTCTTCGGGCCAAGTACAATAACTTCAGTTTTGGTCGTGTTTAACATCAAAAAGTTTAAGGTCATCCACGTTTTTAAGTCCTTAAGGCAGTCTTGAATTTTATTTAGATGATTAATTTCATCAGGCTTGATTGATAAATATAGTTGAGTATCATCCGCATAACAATGAAAGTTTACAGAATGATTCCTTATAATATTGCCTAACGGAAGCATATATAATGTGAACAAAATAGGTCCGAGCACTGAGCCCTGTGGCACTCCATGGCTAACTTTGGTTTGCGTGGAAGATTCATCGTTAACACGTACAAACTGAGAGCGTTCAGATAGATAGGACCTAAACCAGCCTAAAGCAGTTCCCTGTATGCCAACTAAGTGCTCTAGTCTTTGCAATAGGATATCATGGTCGATAGTATCAAATGCAGCACTGAGATCAAGCAAAACAAGAATAGAGACAAGTCCCTTGTCTGAGGCTATTAGAATATCATTTGTGACTTTAACCAGAGCTGTCTCTGTGCTATGATGTGTTCTAAAGCCAGACTGAAAATCTTCAAATAAATCATTGTTTTTTAAGTAATCACACAACTGTTTTGCGACCGCTTTCTCAAGAATTTTTGAGAGGAACGGAAGATTAGAAATAGGTCTATAGTTGGCTAAAACCTCTGGATCGAGGTTGTGCTTTTTAAGAAGCGGTTTTATCACTGCTACTTTGAATGATTGTGGAACATAGCCTGATAATAAAGACATATTCATAATATTTAATAAAGAAGTGCTAATTAATGGAAAAACTTCCTTCAACAGCTTAGTTGGAATTGGGTCTAACATGTACGTTGATGGTTTAGAAGAGAGAATCATTGAATGTAATTGTTCAAGGTTAATGGCTGAAAAGCATTCTAGTTTACTATCTAGTGTAATATTAGAACTTACGATTCCGGGAGCTGTTGATAACACTATACTGGTCGAAGGCAAGAGGTCATTAATTTTGTTTCTAAGAGTAACAATTTTATCGTTAAAAAAGCACATAAAATCATTACTACTGAGTGCTAAGGGAATAGAAGGCTCAATCGAGCTGTGGCTCTCTGTCAGCCTGGCTACAGTGCTGAAAAGACATCTTGCATTATTCTTATTCTCATCTATTAATGAAGAGTAGTAGGCTGCTCTCGCTTTACGCAGTGCTTTCTTATATTCATTGAGAGTAATATGCCAAATGAAACGAGATTCTTCAAGTTTAGTGGAACGCCATATCCTTTCAAGTTGTCTAGACTTTTGCTTTATTTTGCGGGTTTCGGCATTATGCCATGGAGCTAATCTATGTTGTTTTATTTTCTTCTTTTTCAAAGGAGCAACAGAGTCTAATTTTATTCGCAGCGCATCTATAGCACTATCAACAACATGATCAATTTGGGGTGGTGTACATTTTTTATAAGTTTCCTCCCCTACATGCAGACATGCTATCGAGTTAAGTATTGGTTGAATCTCTTCCTTAAATGTGGCTATAGCACTAACAGATAGGTTTCTGCTGCAAGAGCTTTTGACTAATGCTTTGTAGTCTAGTAACAGTACTTCAAAAGTTACTAAGAAATGGTCGGATAAAGCAGGATTATGCGGTTCGACTAATAGTTGCTCAATTTCAATACCATAAGTCAGAACAAGGTCGAGAGTGTGATTATAACAGTGGGTTGGTTTATTTACACTCTGACAGAAACCAACAGAATCTAATATAGAGTTAAATGCAACAGTAAGGCTATTTTTATCATCGTCAACATGAATATTAAAGTCACCTACGATAATTACTTTGTCTGTTTTAAGAACCAAAGTTGATAAAAACTCAGAGAATTCTGATAAGAATTCTGAATAAGGACCTGGTGCACGATACACTGTAACAAATAAGATTGGCTGCAAAGTTTTCCAGGTCGGATGCGTAAGACTAAAAACGAGGCTTTCAAAAGAGGTATAATTACATTTTGGTTTAGTATTGATAAGTAAACTTGAGTCAAAGATTGCTGCAACTCCACCTCCTCGGCCCGTGCCTCGAGCAATATGAGTGTTGACATGGCTGGGTGGAGTGGCCTCATTTATGCTGACATATTCTTCATGTCTCAACCAAGTTTCAGTGAGACAGCATATATCAATATTATAATCTGATATTAAATCATTTACCAATATTGCTTTAGATGCTAGAGATCTTATCTTTAAGAGACCACATTTAATCTTCCTGTTTTGTTGCACTGTAGTAGTTGTTACATTTACTTTTATTAGGTTATTATGTATGACACCTCTATTAGGTTTTACCTTAAATTGTCCTTGGGCAGACACACACACCGCTAATATTGGGTATTTTATTGGGTTCGGGATTCCTATGGGTGACTGCCTAGGAGAGAGCGCAGAGAAGCGTGTAAGACTGCGACTCTGCCTCCTGGTCTCAACTCCAGTTTGTCATGGATTACGTCCACAAAGCCCTGAAATGTTTGCCGAAATGAGATCTGCACCTTTCAAAGTAGGGTGAATGCCGTCTCTCTTAATCAGACCAGGTTTTCCCCAGAAGGCTGTCCAATTATTTACGAAGCCCACATTGTTTGCTGGGCACCACCAAGACAACCAGCGCTGAAATGATGACATGCGGCTATACATGTCATCATTGATCAGATTGGGGAGGGGACCAGAGAAGATTACGGTGTCCGACATTGTTTTAGCATAACTACACACCGACTCCACATTAAGTTTGGTGCATTCTGATTGGCGTAAACGAACATCATTACCACCGACGTGAATAACAATCCTACTGTATTTACGTTTATCTTTAGCCAGCAGTTTAAGATGCGCCTCAACGTCGCCCGCTCTGGCCCCCGGAATGCATGTGACTGTGGAGGCTTCGGTCTCTAAATTCACGTGTCTCATAATAGAGCTACCAATAACCAGAGTTGGCTTCTCAGCGGGTGTCTCGCTGAGTGGGGAATATCTGTTAGATACGTGAATGGGTTGGTGGGGACCTGCGGATTTCGCGTTATGCCCCTTCTGAACAGTCACCCAGCCTCCCTGCTGCTCGGGAGTTGCCGGGGGACGGCTAAGAGTTGAACTCCTACCAGTTGAACTACTCGATTGTAGAGAAGGAGGCACTGGCATTGATCTGGGCATTGCAGCACTTCGAAGTGTATATAGGGAGTGGTTATAGGCCACAGATCACAATCCCCTGACCTTTCTACAGTCTTTGCAGAACCCAAACCAGCGGTTAATGAGATGGTTCCCTATTTCTACAGCCTTTCCATTTGGACATCCGACATCTCAAAGGTTCCGAAAATGTGATGGCTGATGCTTTGTCGAGAGCAGTACCTTAAGGTGGTTTCGTTCCTGTTTTCACATCTTTTTTCCAGCGTTTCCCTGCTCTTTAATTGCTTCCAGGTTGCTGAGTTGGTGAATGTGGAAAGTCGGCAGTGGTAAACTAGGCAGTGGTAAACTAGGGTAACATTTACACCCTGGTAAGCTTTGTTTCTTGTATTAGCTGTAAGTATAAGCTCTGTTATTGGTTTGGATGTTTCAGTGTCTTGGGGACACTTGTTTTATGGGGGGGGGGGGGGGTGACAACCCTGTGGTTGTCCACCAGGTGGTGCTGCTGTAACCTGTGTGTTTGTTGTAATCAGCAGTGATGGGACCCACCTGTGGCGCTGATTCCAGGAGATAAGAGGGCTGCAGAACAGGCTCTCGGTCTCTCTCAGCTGCCCTGCTCGGTGCAGCAGGACACCGCTCCTCTGTTCTGTTTTATTGTTGGTTGTAACCACTGTGTTGCATAAAATAAATGATTGTTTTGGGAAACTCCGGTGTGGAACTGTTGTCCTTATGTTACCAGCAGAGCCAGCTTGTAACAGCTCAAATCTCCTAAACTCGAAACACATGTTCAGCTCTGCACCCAATTTGCAATTCAACTTTCCACTTTCTGAAAAGCAAAAGTATAACAACAGTATGTTTGTGTTTCTGCACATATTTTGGAGACTTGAACAATCTTTATTTGCAGAATTCTCTATATCAAACGCCATAAAAGACGAGTGTGCTTGAGCACGATGGTGTGTAGTTGGTTTTACAACATGTCTTGTACTATGAATGAAGTGTCAGTTTGGTTTAGGTAAGTGTTTCTGTAGTTCTGGGTGCAGTGCTTCAGTCTGCAGTAGATATGAGGTGTTTTGCACTTTGTGTGTATGGTTTTGTGAATTGTGTTTAGTGTTTTGAGAAAAACAAAAAATGTGTTTTAGTGTTGAAAAAGAACTGTAATATGAACACAATGTTAATGTATCTCTGTTATGTGAGGTGATCTCTGCAGCTTACAGTTAAAGGAGCATGCACTTGTTTCAATGGGTAAATTGGAAACCTGTAATAAATATAATACTTTGCCCTTTCAATTGGTTTTTTCAAAATGTATTTACCCAAGCTTAAATATTCTACCAGTACTATTGCAGTGCGCAGTGCAGGTCTGAAACCACATTCAAGCTAATTGGGATGTGTCCAATCTGACAATCGAAAACTTGAGAGAAAAACATTAATCTTCCATGCCTGAAAACATCTTAAATCATTGTTCAAACATTCCCCTACACAACCAAACCCCACATCACTGCTCTGATTATCAAGACATTTAATTGACCAAGTACAATATTGACAATAATGTAATAATAATTACAATACAAACATATCATATTTTAAATCTGATATGGGTTGATTGGGGTGTAACATAATGTAAAGGCTCAATCAACGGGTATTACAGTATCACACACATTATTCAGGTCGCAGCACACTTCAGCTTTTATCCATCAATGTAATTCCATCCACATCTTTAGAAAGTAAAACATCTATAGGAATTGGTCCTCCCAAAATAGTATATCGCTGCCTTACACATCCTATGACACGCTCAACATGAATTGCACGTTAGCAATTGTCCTTGTGTCAATAACATCTTTCATTGATAATTGTTTCCGGCCGTTCATGAATGCAGGCACCTTAACCTCAGCACACATGAAACCCACCGAGTCACTTATATTGAAACCTCGGTCTGCCAAAATCAAATCAACAGGCAAAATGTTATCTAAGAAGCCACCATTTTATGCTTATCACTGGACCTGCCACCCTGCGGACAGATTCCTATCAGAAATGTTATGGTGTTGTGATGCTTGTAGTTTGACCAAGTCTGAGCCTGTGCCATTACATTTGATGGCCTGTCAATGAAAACTTTGAAGCAGTCTATTATAACAGCCACTTTAGTACCAAAATGAGTGCGTAAATCCATAGGCATCGTCAGTTGGAGTTCCTCTCGAGATGGCCACTTCAAAAGGAAACTCATACTTTGAACATGACGTCGATAATCAAGGTAAACACACGGGATACTGTAGACGTGGATGTGTTGAATTTATAAGACAGCTCTTGCAGGGGTTGGTTTAATCTTAATTTCATTAGTGTCAGTATGAACTGTTGAAATGTAGACGGTGAACTCTTAGCGTTCACACTGATGTGCAGTTCCACAAGATTGTATACCATCATTAGAATGGCAAAAGTAGGAAGTCCCGTGTAGAACCGCACACGGTCAACATCGACCCTTAAATGTAATGAAATGGTGGACTTTACAAGCTTTTCTTTTAAGTTAACATTTTCTGTTGTTACATTATTCATTTCAAAATCAATCATCTCACCAGTCAAATCAGTCTGAGTTGCAGTGCCAGTCTCTGGTTCAATCAGTCCTCTTCTTCCCCAGTGGCTCCCAGGACTGGTGCGGGCTCTTCTAGAGATGGTATATCAGCAGTGGCAAACCATAAGGGCCTTCAAGGTATTCAGAGAATACCCTGGAACACTCAGATAAAACAAACAAAACATCGATTTAATTATATAAATAAAATGTAATAAAATGAATAAATGAGAATCGTATCTGTGTTGTTGATCTGTAATATTACAGTGTTACGTTGATTTGTTTGTCCTTCTCGGACCATGCACTACGCATTTCAGTGGTTTTGTGTTAGAAAAGAAAGCAACCAATCAGATCTTGTTATCCTTCAACCAAGGTATTCTACATCCTTGATCGAATGCCCTGGCCGTTGCACTGAATGAGAGCGTACGTTTGGACTGACAGTTTGATCAACCCGTCATATATTGATTTATAGCCAATGGGCGTATTCTTTCAGAGTTCCTCTCGGTTCCAGGGTATTCTAGAAGGCCCGCTAGTTAACTGGCTCGAGGCAGAGGATCTAGATCAGTGTTTCTCAAACTTTTTCATACCAAGGACCACTTAACCAATAAAAAAACACTCGCGGACCACTTAACTCCACAAATGTCCAACAATACATCGTTTTTTACAAATTGCCTGAAAATGGTACAAACAAGTGGCAACATGTGTGATGAAGGTGTTTATCTGGGCTATATTATGCAATCAAAAGTGAAACTTAAGCTCGCTCCATTGCGGAGATATTCCCGTGAGAGTGCGAAAAACTGTAATTAATTAATTAATTTAAAATGTGAAATGTTACCAATATACCCATGGACCACTAGGGGGCGCTCACGGACCACCAGTGGTCCGCGGACCACACTTTGAGAAGCACTGATCTAGATGAATATGACGAAGCAATTCATGCCGTTTTATTGTTTTTAACGTTGAAATGACAAGTGCAACAGGTGAAGATGAAGTTGTTGTGGAATTGTTGTGAGTACCCTTTTCAAGATGACAATTCAGTGAAAAGACGGACATTGTAATGCCGCGGAGGGGGGCGGCGGCGGGAGGTGTGTGTGTCTACAGAAGGTCCAGTTGTGATAGACACGGTTCGCCACTGAATATCAGATAACATGCTGTAGAGATCAAGTAGTGCGATGGATGACCTTTTTCTGGCGCATTTATACCTGGCATGTGTAGCAGGGGAAGGTGCTGTAATTTTCTCGTGGCCCAATTTGACAGACGGTGCCCAGTCAGGATGATTTTTGTCAAAAAGTGCCAGTTATATCCTGGGTGAACTGTTAATTAATACAAATGTGACCTCTTTTGACAGG
Organism: Pseudochaenichthys georgianus; assembly: GCF_902827115.2. Lineage (NCBI taxonomy): Eukaryota > Metazoa > Chordata > Actinopteri > Perciformes > Channichthyidae > Pseudochaenichthys > Pseudochaenichthys georgianus. Next base: position 253,093 of record NC_047516.1, read on the forward strand.
ACAAGTCAGACTTTAGATATATTTAAAATGCTGGTGTCAAGACATTGGAACATGACAAATAATTGAGGAAACCAAAAGCCTCTGAAAAGGTGCCAGGGACTGTACAGCCTTCACTGTTTACATATAATCAAATGGCCAGTAGGGGGAGGAATTACTTTAAACTACAGTTAAACGAAGCGCTGCAGGGGATTGACAGACTGGTGTGAAGATGACCAAGGGACGACTTTACTTTGTAGATACTCCAACTCCACAATCTGAAATGTCGATCGATGACAGAGACTCCAGGATTCCTATTTCCTTGTTAAGATACATCAATCAATCAATCAATGTTTATTTATATAACCCAATATCACAAATGTTACATTTGTCTCAGTGGTCTTCACAGTGTGTACAGAATATCAGTATGACAATATGACACCCTCTGTCCTCAGACCCTCACATCGTACAAGGAAAAACTTCCAAAGAAAACCCAGTTTAAAGGGAAAAATGGGAGAAACCTCTGGGAGAGCAGCAGAGGAGGGATCCCTCTCCCAGGACGGACAGACGTGCAATAGATGCCGTGTGTAAATTGAAAAGATAATACATTTGCAACATAGGTAGTCCAAATGTTTGGAAATGCATGTGTGTATAATAGGAAGATGAATCCACGAGGATATCCATCCAGGACCTATGATCCAGGACCACAGCCACGACTCAAGATCCAGCGCTCGCGATCCAGGACACAGGACCGCAGGATCATCCATGACTCCGGATCCCAGCGTATATAGACGCCAAAAAGAAAGACATGTGGGGAAGCTGGGTTAATCGGAACATGAGAGTACAGAGGTACAGACAGAGAGAAGGAAGAAGCAAGATGTCCCCGACAAACTAAGCCTATATCAGCAAAACTAGGGGCTGAATCTAATCAGCCCTAACTATAAGCTTTATCAAAAAGGAAGGTCTTCAGCGCACTCTTAAAAACGGATAGGGTGTCTGCCGCCCGAACACAAACTGGAAGCTGATTCCACAAATGTGGAGCTTGATAAGAAAAGGCTCTGGCTCCCATTGTACTTTTAGAGACCCTAGGAACAACCAACAACCCTGCATTCTTGAAACGCAATGCCCTAGTAGGACAGTAGGGTATAATGAGTTCTTTAAGGTAAGATGGCGCCTGCCCATTAAGGGCTTTGTAGGCGAGAAGAAGAATTTTAAATTCTATCCTGTGTTCTATAGGGAGCCAGTGTAAAGCAGCCAGAACAGGAGTAATGTGGTCCCTTTTCCTAACTCTGGTTAGTACACGAGCCGCAGCATTTTGAATCAGCTGAAGCCACTTGACTGACTTCTTGGTACTCCCTGATAATAAGGAGTTACAATAATCCAGCCTAGAAGTAACAAATGCATGGACTAGTTTCTCTGCATCGTTTAGAGGCAAGATATGCCTGATTTTTGCAATGTTACGTAGATGGAAGTAGGCGGTCCTTGAAATTGATTTTGTGTGGGCGTTAAAGGATAAATCCTGATCAAATATAACACCAAGATTCCTTACAGTCTCACTGGAGGCCAAATTAATGCCATCCATAGTTAGTATATCTTTAGATAATTTGTTTTATCTATACATGTCTTAGTAAGTGGGTTATATGTTCATTTTGAATGTTTGTATGTAAAACCCGACACTTACCTGCCGTGAAATGATCCCCACGAACACGAGTATAGTTGTGGTTGGACGGTTTGAGATCCTCCCGTCCGATCCTATAGAGCCATTTTTCCCGGCGACGCTTTGAAAGTTCATGAGTTGCTTCACCCGGGTGAATCCGGCAGCCTGTAAAATGACTCCGGCCCCCTGTTTCGATCACCTGACAATGGCACAGAAGTTAACCATTGTATGTCCGGTAAAAAAAAAATCATTGAACAGGTATGACGTATTACAGTGTCTGTTTTGGTACTTCCATTGCCGTGTTTTTTAGTGTTATGTATCTCGAATCTCGTTATACTCTGTGTATAATGACAATAAAAGGCTTTAACTTTATGGCCGTTGCGCTGACGTCACGTTACCTGTGACGTCATATCAGGGTTGCCAACTTTGGGTTCCTGGCTGGAGTGAGATGTTGATATCATGGGTTTAATTACACATATGCACACTAAATGACAGCTATCGTGTCAGCAGCGGGACCTTAGCATATATATGATATATATAAAATATATACAAATACACAATATTGGACACAGACTATAAAGGGCACAACGTTTCACTAATGAAAATCAAACACATTGTTTTATTGTGTGCAATTAATTGACTTATCGTACGATAAATACAAATTAACTCCATAACTTTTCTGACCTCGATACATTTACATTTACATGAGGATGTGACTAGCAGTTTGAAAGGATGTACTTGAACTATTATTATATATTATCATTATGTCAGTGGTCTAAAATGGTCATGGAGAATTGTAAGTGGCTACTGCCTGAGATCGCATGCTGTGGTTTTATTAAATGTGCCAACTGCTAGGACTGTCTTAGGGAAGACAGCTTTTAGATGCAGCTCCTCTGTCTTGGAACAGTCTGCACATTAAATGGAAACTGAACCATCTGGTGCCACTAAATGTTTTAAAGCTCGGTTGGATGCTACTCAATCGGAAGCTGTTGGTACCTGTTTATGTGGATAATTATGTAAATTATGATGTCCTTTTGTTGTTCTGTTTATGCTTTTATGTTTCATGTGGAACTACTTGAGCAGGTCTCCCTTGGAAAAGAGATCAATGATCTCAATGGGATTTATCTGTATAAATAAAGGTTTGAAATGAAATGAAATACAACGGTGCCGACAATATTATCGTTTATCACAATAATTTCCGGGAAAATGTATCCAACAAAATGAATTATCATGAGAGGCCTATATATGAAACACACACGCAAACAAATCTACAGACTTACTTCAAGCTGCCAAATATATTAATTAACACACTCTCACTCTCAAATAGCCTTTGACTCTATGTTGGCCGAGTGGAACAATAAGCAGCAGACTTTTACTTGTTATCATTTCTGCTGGATTTTAAATCTGCGCATGCGCAATACGGATCGGGGATTGACCAACCGGCTCCCACTGTTCTGCTGTCTGTTCACGTTGTTAAGAGTGGTGGAGGCGGGGAGGGAGCGGATCGACAGCTTGAGCAGCTGTCAACTCAACATTGTAAATAACCAACCAAAAACGATCACCGGTTCATCTTGTTTTTGGAGTGAGAATTAGTGATGGGAATTCCGGCTCTTCTTGGTGAGCCGGATCATTTGGCTCGGCTCACCAAGAAGAGCCGGCTCTTTCGGCTCTTCAGTTTACCACATATTATACCTTTTATAATTAAATCAAATTTAGCCCTGTTTTGACTAATGATTTATATGTGTACACATATATCACTTAAATTATTCAATACATCCTTTGTACTAAAGTATTCAAAAGTAAAAATTACATGTTTAATATAAATTATTTGCTGTGGCCAATTGTTTTCATTGCATTTACAGACCCGTGTAACTCTCTGATACCACCCCACGAATGCATTGACTTGCAGAACCACGCTACACAAAACAGATAGCAACACCTATAAAAACTATTTTAAAAAAGGGGCTACTGTATCGACCTATATAAAGTATATAAATATATTTTTTTTTTCAAAATACCAAAAAGATCCTGCATTTTAGCCATGCCTCAGTTCGCTCCATTTGCTCTTTCCAGCGCTGTTTTTGCAGGGGGCTGATTCTGTGAGCTGCAGCTGACCACGCCCCCTGCAGCTGACCACGCCCCCCTCCAGGAGAGGGGAGCGTGCTCTGAGATCAGCTGCTCGGCTGCAGCGGGGAGAAGAGGGGGACAACAAGAGATCTCCGTCCTCCGTGTTTTATTCTTATAGAAGTAAGAAGAGAAGTAATGGGGCAGAAACCCTCCTTTTTACGCAGCGGTCCAGAAATAGACATCCAACGGCGACACATATTCAGTTGCCAGTTCCTTTTAAAGCCAGCAATGATGTTTTCAAATCTGTAATCAAAAAGCTCCTCAAAACACTATCTAAGCAGTTCCTGCCGTTGTTACGTTAGTTCAAACAGTAACAACGGACTACTTTTCTTAGCGGATGCATGTCAATTTAAATCAATACATAAAACTATTTTTAAATCAATAAAATCATTTTCTAAATCCATAAAAGCATTTCAATTAATATTGGGAGTCATGTCGTTACTTTGTTGAGAATGTGGCCATGTGTAATAAGCGGGATAATGTGCCTTCATGCCGATCTAGATCCCTCCGCAAAAAACGGCTCGTTCGCTGGCGAGAGCCGGCTCCTTGAGCAGGGCAGCAGAGCGTGACGCAGCGTCCACAAGGCGGCGTAAATTGCAGCTTTTAAAGTGTTTTTGAAAGTTAATACTCTTGCTCGCTAACTATAACGTGACTCAACCACTCAATAATCAGGTTAGCTGGATGCTGGTGTAACATGTTAAAGGTGACCAAACATGCTTATGTAAACTAAAAACGTTTTATTTGTGGTAATTAGAATTAGCTAGCCAACATTAGCATCAACACAGTAAGCTATCAAAGTACTAATACATGTACTTGTGGCTTAGCAATATGAATCACAGCAGTAACAGCTCAACGATTCAGGGATTTTGAGTGTGGTGTTTGTTTAAATTAAATATAAACAAACCCAATGCCATGCCGTTCCAGAGAGGTTGACTGACGATTCAGCAGCAGATCGGCATCTACAACTACAGGTAGGTGGGAGAGTATTTTAAAACAATGTAAAGTTTATTTTTTAAACTAGGTCCAGCCAAACTCTTAAGAGCCAACGTTTTACAAAAGGCTCCTTGCATTTATTTTGCACTTGCACACAACAGCAAAAAGACTAGAGCCAACAGATGTCACGGTAAGTCTGTAGCTAATGTTAGCAACACTCATTTTACCCTTGGTTTTATGATGCTCATCGTAGCTAATATGTCTGACATTTATAAGCCACAATGAACATTTAGGTACTTTACTGCAACAATGAGCAGCTAATATTACTGTGAGGTTAGCTGCTAATGTTACTTACATTCTGGCTAATAGCTCAATGTTACTGTGATGGTTTGCAGACAAGGTGTGTTGTAGCTTATTGCTACTGCGATAATTAGCAGCAAATGTAGCCGTTGTTGTGTTATGTAGCTAACGTTACTGTGAGGTTAGCAGCTAATGTTACTGTGAGGTTAGCAGCTAAGTGTTACTGTGAGGTTAGCAGCTAAAGTTACTGTGAGTTTAGCAGCTAATGTTACTGTGAGGTTAGCAGCTAACGTTACTGTGAGGTTAGCAGCTAAAGTTACTGTGAGGTTAGCAGCTAATGTTACTGTGAGGTTAGCAGCTAATGTTACTGTGAGGTTAGCAGCTAATGTTACTGTGAGGGTAGCAGCTAATGTTACTGTGAGGTTAGCAGCTAATGTTACTGTGAGGTTAGCAGCTAAAGTTACTGTGAGGTTAGCAGCTAATGTTACTGTGAGGTTAGCAGCTAATGTTACTGTGAGGTTAGCAGCTAATGTTACTGTGAGGTTAGCAGCTAATGTTACTGTGAGGTTAGCAGCTAATGTTACTGTGAGGTTAGCAGCTAATGTTACTGTGAGGTTAGCAGCTAATGTTACTGTGAGGTTAGCAGCTAATGTTACTGTGAGGTTAGCAGCTAATGTTACTGTGAGGTTAGCAGCTAATGTTACTGTGAGGTTAGCAGCTAATGTTACTGTGAGGTTAGCAGCTAATGTTACTGTGAGGTTAGCAGCTAATGTTACTGTGAGGTTAGCAGCTAATGTTACTGTGAGGTTAGCAGCTAATGTTACTGTGAGGTTAGCAGCTAATGTTACTGTGAGGTTAGCAGCTAATGTTACTGTGAGGTTAGCAGCTAATGTTACTGTGAGGTTAGCAGCTAAGTGTTACTGTGAGGTTAGCAACTAAGTGTTACTGTGAGGTTAGCAGCTAATGTTACTGTGAGGTTAGCAGCTAATGTTACTGTGAGGTTAGCAGCTAATGTTACTGTGAGGTTAGCAGCTAATGTTACTGTGAGGTTAGCAGCTAATGTTACTGTGAGGTTAGCAGCTAATGTTACTGTGAGGTTAGCAGCTAATGTTACTGTGAGGTTAGCAGCTAATGTTACTGTGAGGTTAGCAGCTAATGTTACTGTGAGGTTAGCAGCTAATGTTACTGTGAGGTTAGCAGCTAATGTTACTGTGAGGTTAGCAGCTAATGTTACTGTGAGGTTAGCAGCTAATGTTACTGTGAGGTTAGCAGCTAATGTTACTGTGAGGTTAGCAGCTAATGTTACTGTGAGGTTAGCAGCTAATGTTACTGTGAGGTTAGCAGCTAATGTTACTGTGAGGTTAGCAGCTAATGTTACTGTGAGGTTAGCAGCTAATGTTACTGTGAGGTTAGCAGCTAATGTTACTGTGAGGTTAGCAGCTAAGTGTTACTGTGAGGTTAGCAGCTAATGTTACTGTGAGGTTAGCAGCTAATGTTACTGTGAGGTTAGCAGCTAATGTTACTGTGAGGTTAGCAGCTAATGTTACTGTGAGGTTAGCAGCTAATGTTACTGTGAGGTTAGCAGCTAATGTTACTGTGAGGTTAGCAGCTAATGTTACTGTGAGGTTAGCAGCTAATGTTACTGTGAGGTTAGCAGCTAATGTTACTGTGAGGTTAGCAGCTAATGTTACTGTGAGGTTAGCAGCTAATGTTACTGTGAGGTTAGCAGCTAATGTTACTGTGAGGTTAGCAGCTAATGTTACTGTGAGGTTAGCAGCTAATGTTACTGTGAGGTTAGCAGCTAATGTTACTGTGAGGTTAGCAGCTAAGTGTTACTGTGAGGTTAGCAGCTAATGTTACTGTGAGGTTAGCAACTAAGTGTTACTGTGAGGTTAGCAGCTAATGTTACTGTGAGGTTAGCAGCTAAGTTACTGTGAGGTTAGCAGCTAATGTTACTGTGAGGTTAGCAGCTAATGTTACTGTGAGGTTAGCAGCTAATGTTACTGTGAGGTTAGCAGCTAATGTTACTGTGAGGTTAGCAGCTAATGTTACTGTGAGGTTAGCAGCTAAAGTTACTGTGAGGTTAGCAGCTAACGTTACTGTGAGGTTAGCAGCTAATGTTACTGTGAGGTTAGCAGCTAATGTTACTGTGAGGTTAGCAGCTAATGTTACTGTGAGGTTAGCAGCTAATGTTACTGTGAGGTTAGCAGCTAATGTTACTGTGAGGTTAGCAGCTAATGTTACTGTGAGGTTAGCAGCTAATGTTACTGTGAGGTTAGCAGCTAAGTGTTACTGTGAGGTTAGCAGCTAATGTTACTGTGAGGTTAGCAGCTAAGTGTTACTGTGAGGGTAGCAGCTAATGTTACTGTGAGGTTAGCAGCTAATGTTACTGTGAGGTTAGCAGCTAATGTTACTGTGAGGTTAGCAGCTAATGTTACTGTGAGGTTAGCAGCTAATGTTACTGTGAGGTTAGCAGCTAACGTTACTGTGAGGTTAGCAGCTAATGTTACTGTGAGGTTAGCAGCTAATGTTACTGTGAGGGTAGCAGCTAATGTTACTGTGAGGTTAGCAGCTAATGTTACTGTGAGGTTAGCAGCTAATGTTACTGTGAGGTTAGCAGCTAATGTTACTGTGAGGTTAGCAGCTAATGTTACTGTGAGGTTAGCAGCTAATGTTACTGTGAGGTTAGCAGCTAATGTTACTGTGAGGTTAGCAGCTAATGTTACTGTGAGGTTAGCAGCTAATGTTACTGTGAGGTTAGCAGCTAATGTTACTGTGAGGTTAGCAGCTAATGTTACTGTGAGGTTAGCAGCTAATGTTACTGTGAGGTTAGCAGCTAATGTTACTGTGAGGTTAGCAGCTAATGTTACTGTGAGGTTAGCAGCTAATGTTACTGTGAGGTTAGCAGCTAATGTTACTGTGAGGTTAGCAGCTAATGTTACTGTGAGGTTAGCAGCTAATGTTACTGTGAGGTTAGCAGCTAATGTTACTGTGAGGTTAGCAGCTAATGTTACTGTGAGGTTAGCAGCTAATGTTACTGTGAGGTTAGCAGCTAAGTGTTACTGTGAGGTTAGCAGCTAATGTTACTGTGAGGTTAGCAGCTAATGTTACTGTGAGGGTAGCAGCTAATGTTACTGTGAGGTTAGCAACTAAGTGTTACTGTGAGGTTAGCAGCTAAGTGTTACTGTGAGGTTAGCAGCTAATGTTACTGTGAGGTTAGCAGCTAATGTTACTGTGAGGTTAGCAGCTAATGTTACTGTGAGGTTAGCAGCTAATGTTACTGTGAGGTTAGCAACTAAGTGTTACTGTGAGGGTAGCAGCTAATGTTACTGTGAGGTTAGCAACTAAGTGTTACTGTGAGGTTAGCAGCTAAGTGTTACTGTGAGGTTAGCAGCTAATGTTACTGTGAGGTTAGCAGCTAATGTTACTGTGAGGTTAGCAGCTAATGTTACTGTGAGGTTAGCAGCTAATGTTACTGTGAGGTTAGCAGCTAATGTTACTGTGAGGTTAGCAGCTAATGTTACTGTGAGGTTAGCAGCTAATGTTACTGTGAGGTTAGCAGCTAATGTTACTGTGAGGTTAGCAGCTAATGTTACTGTGAGGTTAGCAGCTAATGTTACTGTGAGGTTAGCAGCTAATGTTACTGTGAGGTTAGCAGCTAATGTTACTGTGAGGTTAGCAGCTAATGTTACTGTGAGGTTAGCAGCTAATGTTACTGTGAGGTTAGCAGCTAATGTTACTGTGAGGTTAGCAGCTAATGTTACTGTGAGGTTAGCAGCTAATGTTACTGTGAGGTTAGCAGCTAATGTTACTGTGAGGTTAGCAGCTAATGTTACTGTGAGGTTAGCAGCTAATGTTACTGTGAGGTTAGCAGCTAATGTTACTGTGAGGTTAGCAGCTAATGTTACTGTGAGGTTAGCAGCTAATGTTACTGTGAGGTTAGCAGCTAATGTTACTGTGAGGTTAGCAGCTAATGTTACTGTGAGGTTAGCAGCTAATGTTACTGTGAGGTTAGCAGCTAATGTTACTGTGAGGTTAGCAGCTAATGTTACTGTGAGGTTAGCAGCTAAGTTACTGTGAGGTTAGCAGCTAATGTTACTGTGAGGTTAGCAGCTAATGTTACTGTGAGGTTAGCAGCTAATGTTACTGTGAGGTTAGCAGCTAATGTTACTGTGAGGTTAGCAGCTAATGTTACTGTGAGGTTAGCAGCTAATGTTACTGTGAGGTTAGCAGCTAATGTTACTGTG